>NC_061508.1:101119048-101182985 GCF_022539505.1 Lolium rigidum | reverse complement strand
TATCCGAACGCAAATCCTCTTCTCGGAACCACAAAGATCCAGATTCTCCACGATGAAATTCCGATGGTCTCCCTCATCTATTCTCCTCATCTCTTCTACAATGAATGGATCGTCCAACTGACCCATCATTATCTCATTCTTCAAGTTAACATTCAGCTCATCGGCTACTTGCAACGCCGATAATCCTTCATGGGCTTCCTTCTCCCAAAGTTGTATTTGGGCTTGACTTATTTCCTTCCTCAACTCCTGTGATATTTCTTGTTCCACTCCTCCGGTACTCTTCCTACTCGTGGTGCCTCGCTACAACATTAGCCTTCCCTGGTGTGTAATTGATTGTCGATCATAATCCTTAATCAATTCTAGCCATCTTTTCTCGCCTCATGTTGAGTTCCTTCTGAGTGAAGAAATATTTGAGGCTTTTATGATTCTGTATAGAGCTCACACTTAGCTCCATAGAGAAAATGTCTCCAAGTTTTGAGTGCAAATACGACTGCTGCTAATTCCAAGTCATGTGTTGGATAATTCACTTCATGAGGTCTGAGTTGTCTCGATCCATAAGATATCACTTTCCGATCTTGCATGAGTACACAACCCAATCCATGCTTGGATGCGTCACAAAGACACTGTGTAATCCTTGCCAACTTCCGAATCGCAACACCGTGCACGTGGTGAGTTTTTCCTTTAGAGTTTGAAAACTTTTCTCACACTCCTCCACCACACGAATGGTGTGTTCTTTCTTAACAGCTTTGTCATTGGTCCTGCTATCTTGGAGAATCCTTCAATGAATCTCCGATAATATCCTCGCCATTCCTAGGAATCCTCGGATTTCCTTGACAGCCTTAGGTGCTTCCCATTCTAGAACTGCTGCTACCTTGCTCTGGTTGACAACCGATTCCTCTTACTAATGACATGACCAAGAAATTCCACTTGATCTAGCCAAAATTCACACTTGCTAAGTTTGGCATAGAGTTGATGTTCCCTTAGTGTTTGCAACACTAACCTCAAATGTTCCGGCATAGTTCGCCTTGTTCTTGGAATATATCAAGATATCATCGATGAATACTGATGACAAACTTGTCTAGATATGGCATGAAGATCTTATTCATGAGATTCATGAATATTGCTCAGGCATTGGTTAATCCAAAAGGTACTACAAGGTATTCATGATGTCCATACCTTTGAGACAAAGGCGCTTTGAACGTCCTCCTTCTTGATCTTTATCTCAGTGATAACCGGATCTTAGATCAATCTTGGAAAAGACTCCGCTCCTCTAACCTGATCAAATAGATCTTGTATTCTTGGAAGTGGATACTTGTTCTTGATTGTGACGTTGTTCAGATTTCTATAGTCTCCGCACATCCTTCTTCCTCCATCTCTTTATCCACGAAGATCACAGTGATCCCCATGGTGAAACACTCTCCTGAATGAATCCCTTTTGTTCCAAGTCATCCAATTGCTCCTTAAGCTCTTTCAATTCCTTAGGCCCCATCTTATATGGTGCTTTAGCAATCGGAGCTGCTCTGAATTAGGTCGATAGTGAATTCTATCTCCTATCCGGTGGCATACTGTGTAATTCCGCAGAAACACATCCTGGAATTCATTTACTACAGTGGATATCTTCTAACTTCACCTCCTTCATGCTATTCAGCTCGTAGCTCCACTTCAATCATGTATGTTTGTCGCCTTGGTAGATCATTCTACTTCCATCGGACTTTTCAAAGACACCGTCTTGTTTACACGATCGATCAATGCTCCATTAGCTTCTAACCAGCTTCATACCAAGAATGACATCAATGTCCTTCATCAGAAAATGAATAAGTCCGCGGCCAAACGCGCACTTATTGATCATAATGACTTGTTTTTGTTTGGCATGGGTTACTAATATCGTTCTCACAGAAAGTATGGTTATGGGTGTATCTAACTTAGTGCAACTAATCCCATGTTTGGTGATGAATTGTTGAGAAATGAATGATGTAGTTGCACCAGTATCAAAAAGTACTTTGCCAGATGAGTGAGTATCCGAGCGCACCTATCACCGCCTGGTCGAATTGACCACCTCCTCCGAGATCGGTACAGTTCCAGCTTGCCGAAGGGCTTCTTATTCTTCCAATTCCCTCCTGTTTCCTCGATTTCCTCCTCCTCCAGATTGACCTCCTCCCGTGTTTCTCTGGGGCAGTCCTTCAACATGTGCCCCTCCCGGCGACAACCAAAGCATATAATTCTTGGTTTCTGCAATCTTGGCGACATGCCCTGTGAATCCACAGCTCGCTAAACTATTTGATTTGGGTACTGGAATGCCTCGATTCTTCCTACTACCGTAGTAGTTGCTGCTATGTTGTTGTTGTTGTTGTTGTATCTCGGCTTGAAACTCAAGCTCAGTGTTAGGCTTGTTACTAACAAACCTCTTCAGCTCATACTTGGCCTTCTTCCTCTTCTCTCTTGCGCTTGTTTAAAGTCATCTTCAAGAGTGATGACTGCATCCACCAGCTCTTGGAATTCGTTGCTCTCATCATCCGCTAACATGACTTTGAACCTGGACTTAACCCCTCAGTAAATCTCTTTTCTTCTTGTCCTCTGCATTAACTTCCTCAACCGCGATACCTGGACAGCTTTGAAAACTCCCCGACATAGGTCAGATTGCCTTGTCCTTCTGCTCGAGACTCTCGAACTCTCTACGCTTTAGCTCCACGATACTTTCAGTGGACATTGGATTCCCTGAACTTCCTTGCAAACTCCTCCCAGTAAATACCTTTCCTGCCGGATACACCGGCTACAATGTTGTCCCACCATGATGCGGCAGGTCCACATAGCAGATGGGTAGCATATCTAACCTTCTCTTGGTCATTGCATCCAATGCAGTTGAGCTTGCGCCAGCATCCATCAGCCAATCTTCCGCGTCCATAGGCTCTGCGCGTATGCGAAAGATATCGGCTTGGTGTTTTGGAAGTCTCGCTAATGAGACTCCTCGGTTCTCCGGCCTCTCCACCCTATTCCCGGCTGCATCAGATCCCCGAAGGAATTTGTTCTGCAGCTCTGCAGGTTACACGCTGCTCTCTCTCCGCCAGCTGCATGTACTGGATAAAGTTCTGCTGAGTCATGGGTGGTGGTGGTGGTGGAAACTCGATCTCTGGCTGCACCCTCAGCCTCTTCCTTCTCTCTTTGCTTCGCGCCCATGCGCTCAGCGCTTCCGCCTCGCTTTCCTAACGTTCCCTATATATCCCCTAGTTCTGCAACACAAGATGATACTCATAATTACTCCATGCGCAAGTTTTCTGAGCTCAACATTGTGCACATAACTAGTCACGCAATGGAAATCAAGAAGCAAATCCAAATCATACAAAACATATACCATATATTTACATACATAAGTGGTCTTATTACATAACTCAAGTCGATGTGAGTATGCAAACTCACTTATTAAAGTATATGTACAAATTTATACAAATGTTACAAACTATAATACACGTGGTACTTGTGTATTATAGCCACGCCTCCCTTGGTGGTCTTCTAATCGGTCTTCACTCCGCAGACATTCCAGTGCTTCCATCCAAATGAACGTGTCGTCCCTCCCGATAGACCCTGGAACATAAGGTCTCCCCGTTGGCTTGTAATCCGAGTCCGATGATGATCCTAAGGAGAAATCAGCTGTTCATGAACCGATCGTTGAGTGCATCATAATCCACCCATCGGGTGTACTCTCCCGTAGCCCCACCATAAGGATTACCAAAACCCATACCCGACTCAACCTCGTGCCTGATATCCTCCATCCACTCCTTCATTACTAGGATAGCTCTGCTTCTGGGCTGTTGTGTCATCATTCATCTCTCCATCATAGTACTGCAGAGTACTATGGGTTCCTAGATCACTACCCCAACGCCAACCCCTAGAATTCCCGATCTGAGTCTCGAACGCCTGGTTGTTTCCTGGATTCCGCCTCCGCTCAGTATCCCCTATAGGAACTATCCGTGATAGTTCCTGGTGTAGCTGGTGTAGGTTCACGTGCAAGTGGATCAAAACTGATGTAGTCACCAGCTGAATAAACCGGTGTGTACAACATTCTCCATAGGTTCTTTGCCCCTACTCTCCTCCTTGGGTTCAGCGTGAACTCCTCAAGCATCGTATCAATAGCTCCTATCGGATGATTATTCAACTCGAAAGAGTAATGATAGTGAAGTTACTGACTGCTATCCATATATTTGGCTGCTTCAGCTGGTTTACTTTTGGCATATTTGAAATGGTTCAAGCATGGGATCATTATCTTCCTCCGTATGAGGAATGTGGGTGAATTCGGAACCCATAAGCGCTTTCGCCTTATGCTCCCGAATGTCCGTTATGGCTCTCATGAGCAGCTATATGGTAGGTCTGTATTGGTTGTCCTTGCTTCTCCAAACTGGGCATGACTACGCTCATTCCCAAAGATTCGGGAAGTCGCAATCCTACTCTGCACTTGGCCAACACCTGACCATCATAAACATGTACTTTCTTTATCGGAATCTGGGATCACACCCAAATTCCAATAGCATGGCTCGTAAGATATCGCCAAGTCCTCCCGGTACTCGCTCCAGCGTTGAATCCATAACTTTCACGTTTCTCCCTGGTCGTGAACTTGCCATGTTGGCTGTAGAAATAGAAAGATTATGAGATTAGTAATAATGCATCATAATAGAGATAATAAAGAATTATCGCACTAAAAGATATGATTGTTGTATTCTCAATTGAATATACACCATATTTTTAGAGAATTCTTTACTAATCCTATTTGACTCCTAACGTTTTAGTCCCATTTACTAGGTTCCAACCTAAGGTCAAAGCTTTTGCTCTGATACCAACCTGTGGTGACTCTCGCATACCACCGCATGTTGTAGTATGCTGGCCGTTGATATAACATTCTGCGAAGTACCATTCCGCAAATATTACATCCCTCAGAGTAGTACAACAGAACATAGCAGGTCCATAACTCATTCACATATTATTACAATCATCATACACAAGTCGTCTCGGAGCTCCTCTTGGGTCCTAAGAGGATAACTCCTGGGTTCGAGGCGAACCCAACTTAACTTACAATACCATTGTCTCATTAAACTAAACATTTATTTAATCGAGCAGCCTACATGGTAAGGGTTTGTGCTGCTCGGTTACTACTACTCTTCGATATCTCTAGGCTTGTTCTCCTCCGGAAGCCCCCCGGATCCGTAGACGATGATGTAGTCTACGCCTTCAACACCTCCTGAGAGGTCAGGTTCTTCATAGCCGATGATCTCGGCTCCTTCATTGTTGTCGCAGTCCTCCTCCAGACGATTCAGACAATCTAAGCATGGGGTTTAAGAGTGGTATGAGTACGAGCGTACTCAACAAGTTCATTATAGATAAGAGGTGTTTAATGCACTAGTTACGATATTAGACCAGAAAGTCTAATACCAATGCAAGTTTTGATAAACATTTCTTCAAGAGATTGCTTTTATTTCAAAGAGCTATGTCCGTCGACCTTCACCGGTTTACTAGAACTTCATGGAGCTCCTTTCCGGCCGCGTTCGCGGTTCCTCAATCCCGAACAGGGAGTGACAGTCACGATTCTTTACACTCTGCAGAGGTGTGTTGCTTTACCCATAAGAGATCTTAACCTTGGTGCCAACCGGGCAGCTTTCCCGTCCACACTTCCTTTGGTGTGAGGCCCGGTATAAGGTCTAGCCAATCATGTTCCTCCGCTACCTCGAACACCCACCCTTTGTTGCATGCGCCGACCCTGGGTCCACGTCGGTCCCATTATTCCCGTAATTTCAGGGTGGACCCCGACCACGACAACAGTGCTGGGCTCTTACCATACACTCCTACGCCGGTGGCTGCAACCCATCCTAGACCGCATTACCGTGGGGAATTAGAATGGGATCCCCACCCTCCGGTTGTTCCGCAAGACACAACTGCTACGGCAAGCAATGCTTTACCGTGGGGAATTAGAATGGGATCCCCACCCTCCGGTTGTTCCGCCGGACACAACTCGCTACGGTAAGCGCATCCGTTGATGAACGAGAGGTGGAAACACTTTTGACTACTCCGTCCCACTCCGGATCTTATGGTTAACACGGATATTACGGCACAAGAATCATCGGCGACATTTGTTGTTTAATCCTAGATGGATATAAACCCTTGCAATGGAACCTCCACCATATCAACACAATCCATGGTTCCATTGCCCACCACATAGTCATATTCATAGTTATGAAAGTAGTGGTTTTGATTTTATGCAATAGTGATAACCATAATACTTTGCAAGTAATTTGATAGAAATACTCAAATGACATGAGCAAGTGATGAACTTGCCTGAACACTGCAAAGCTCTGCAGTTGGTAGGTATGGACTGACCCTTGTCCTCTTGTTCTGAAAAATAGCATCATTGTCCGATAAGGGCAATGGTTAAAGAAGCGATAATGCATGATTCCATTTTTAGGGTTTGTCCCCCTTCCGATGTTGTTAATATTTCAAGTAAGAGGTTAATACTAAGAATGATTTGGGAATCCTTGATTTAGAGTAAAATACAACCTTGAAATGTTGTCAAGGTGTTTTGAAGTCCAAAGGCATTAATAGACTTATTTTTGTTATTGAAAAATATATATGTGATTTAAATGATTATTTAAATCCTCAAATTAAGACTCATTCTTAATTGTCTTCAAAAATTCTCTTTGATATTTTATTTAGGTAGAGAATTTTATGCTGATCAATTATCATATTTTTAATTATTTTTTTAGAGCTGTTAAATAATTATAGTGATTTTCCAAAGTTTGTGCATTTAAAGTGAATTTGTGAAATGGCAGAAATGCCCCCGGGCCCCACTCGTCGGGGTGGCCCAACGGTTTGGCTAGACCAGCTCGGGTCCAACCGACCCGAGCGGTCGGTCGCTCACTTCCTCTCCACGCGCCGCTCGTCCTAACCCTAATCCTCTCCCTTGCTCAGCGACTCGCGTCCGCCTCCGCCGTCGCCGAATTAATCCGACCAACTCCGCGGTCGCCGCCGGCGAGATGCGGCGCATCTCGATCCGCCGTTCAACGGCGCTCGGATCCACCGCGCCGATCCGTGCTTCGCTGCTTCCACGTCGCGTCCCCTTCGCCTCTGCTCGCCCTGTCGTGGTGTGCTTGGGGCGAGTTGGTCGCCGCCGACGCGCCCGGTGCCGAGGCCGTGTGCCTCGCCGTGCCTGTGCTTTGGAGCTTCCGCGCTTCGGCGACCGCCCGGCTTGGCCATGGCTTAGCGCTGCCGTGGCCAGGCTGTGCCGCCGTACCGCCATGGTGACGCCGCCGCGCAGCTCCGAGGTTAGTACGCCTCCATCATCTCCCTTCTTACCTTCTCCTCGATGCTATGCTCTAGTCCCCGACCTGCCTCTCCTCATGGAGATGCCGGCCACTGCCATGCTTCGCTGTTGTGCTTGGCTTACTCGCTGTCGCCACGGATCCTAGCTTGATGTGCTTCGTGTCTGTTCTTGCTCAATTGCTCACCTGTGCTCCCTAGCTATTTCTGTTTATTGTAAACTTTGGTCGTGGTCCTCCCGTGATTGCTCATGAGCCTCCGGTGATGCTCATGGCCTACTCGGGTGTGCTTAATCTAGTCCTAGGCTTAGTTGTGGTGGTTAATTATTGCATACTTGCAATTGCCAGTGCCCCTGGTGAGATCCTATCTGTGCTTCAATTCATTTATCTGTGATGCAATTGTTTAATTAATTGGTTCATACTTGATGCCAGTAATGCCTTAGCATGCTCTGGCATGCTCTAGCCAACACCTGATGATCATATGATCATCAGTTGCTTGTAATATACTGCTGTCGTGTTGTGTCCGCACCACATGCTACTCAACTCTGTGATGTGTGTGTCACACGGGTTTGCTCTCGGTGTGTCTTGGTGCTGGTTTAAACCTCACTCGTTGCTTGCAATGATCCATTGGATCATCAGCAAGGCTCGATGCTTTGATTATTTGTATTGTTCACTTATCTCGTATTGTCCGGATTTACTCGGAATGGATAAGTGATGTGAACTGCTACTGCGGTTGTGATCATCCAATTGATTATGACAGGGCTAGATGGATGCCAACACCTTGTTGTGTACCCTAGCCCTAAACTGAATCCATATGGATAGTGATGTGTGGGTTCTTGTGTCTGGGCTGTAGGTTGAGGTAGTCCTAGCAGCACTGTGATGCTGTCAAGGATAGCTCCCTTCTCCTGTGGCTTTCTGTGATGGATAGATGCTTTCTGGCTGATCATGTTTGACTGCCAGAAGCCCTTTGATGTTGACAAAACTAGTAGAAACTGGTGTTTCTACCATTCTGATGGTGTAGCTAGGCTGTTAGGTGCTTGGTGACTTTGAATGGCTATAAGGATTGAATCCATGATGGATTTCTCTGGTTGTGTCACTGTGTTGACACAACCAGTGTTCCCATGGTTGTTTTCCTTCTAGCCTTTGCTTTATTTACTAGCACCAAATGGTTTTGCAACCAAATGATGATATATCCAGGTTTTCCCACCCTTTTGTGTGCTTGTGCTCATGCTCGTGCAATATATGAACAAAACCCCTGGTTTGTTCATGATGATGTGTATACCTCACTCCAGCTCCTAGAATGAGTTGTTGGTGTAGAGGTTTTGCTTCTGTGTGGATCTTGTGGTGGATTTACTTGCCCTGCTCCTCCTGGTGATCTTGTGAGGCTTGATTTGGTTCGGTGGTGATCTTTGGACAGGTTGAACAGCTCTCGGGCTGTTCTTCCTGTTCTTGGTGTTCTTACCCGTTGGAGATTCTGCCGATGGATTGGCTAGGGTTCACTGTTGAAGGGGTTTATATATGGCTGTCCTCTAACCTCACTGGTCGACAGCTCCTGCTTGCCACCCTTGTGACTCACTGTGTGTGTGTGCAGCATGCACAAGCAGTGCCTGGTGTTGAGCATGCACACCTGATGTGTGTGCTGCTTGTGTGTCTGTGTGAACCAGATCCTGTGAACTTGGCTCTGGAGAGGATCAGCTCGGCTGATTGACCATATCCCCTACATTTCATTTTTCTGTTAATCTGCCAAGTGGCTTTGCCACTTGGCTTAATAATTTGCTTGTTGTGTATGTGTGCAGGTATCAAGTGCTGATCAGGATGAACTCAAGATCATCAAGATCAAAGAATTCATGAAGATCACAATGTAGTTTAGGGCATTTAGAGATCTTGTAATTTGCCTTTTCCTTTTCCTATTTATTCAATTCTTGTAATATGTTGTAATTTCATATTTCAAATCTGAATATTGTAAAGACAATGTATTATGTGTGTGTTGATCAATAAAGCTCAAGGTTTCTCTAATGAGCTTTATTATTTATTAATTGTATTGTTTGTTATTGATTATTTACCTAATGATTTTCCTTAATTGTATGATTTAGGATAATTATTTAATGTTTGAATTTGAAATTCAAATTCAATCCTTGTTTTGAATTCAATCATGTCATAACATTTAGAATTCAATCATGTGAACTCTCCCCTCTCTTCTCGAAAACCCTAAACTAGTGAAGTGAGAAGCAAGTTTGTCGCACTCTCGAAACCCTAACCCTGTAAGGTGTCGAGAGAGAAACTTGTCCCCCTTCGATGCAGTTTTTGTTTAAAAGCGCGAAATTTCCCCAGAATTTACTATGCAATGCACATCCCTTTCTAAAATCTACCCCTTGATCGTCTCTAAACCTGGGACATTACAATCCCCCAACAGATAAGTTAATTTTTTTTGGATGGACAATAAATGCCTGATTTTGTTAGAATACCTTTTTCAGGCTAGAATAGTAAGGAGTTTCTTTTTTAATTGTAGGATGATAAGACTAGTTACAATGGAAAGTACCATACACTAGTATCATATATATGATACTAGTTTGTGATACTACCTCCATAATGCATAGTATCATAATATGGTATCATACTTATGTCGTATTTAATGTTTTGTAGAATTTCAATGCAAATGTGTGTACATGATGTATTTGTCATGAAGTTTTGTAGGTTTGTGTGTCATGATACGGTATCATATCATGATACTACTCTCATGTCTCACCTCATTAATTGATGTGACACATCAGATTTTTGCCAACATGGCAGGTATGATACTACTTATGATACTCCCATTGGGGCTAGTCTAAGGAGCTGATGAAACCGAAAGCCACTGCAGATGGGCCAAATTTACACGTTCAGGTTTGATCCGTCTCAGCTGCCCATTAACACAGGAAAGTCTCGTTCGCTTTAAAGCCTTATGCAGCCCACTTTGTTGGAGCATTTTGGGCCCATGAGTAACAAAGCCCATTCGCGAGGGAAACGAAACCATTGCCTTTTCGTCTGAAGTCCCCTGTGTGTGAGCTCGCGGGCGGCGCATGGCGATGTGGTGACCGCCGGCGAGAGAGAGAGAGGGAGAAGAGGGGTCCCAAGGTCGGCTAGATTGCCGGGAGGCGCGGCGTATCCTCCTACGCCTCGCTCTATCCGATACAAGAACCGGCGGTGCCGGCGTCCTGGGCGGTTGCCTTTACTCTCCCATCTCTCGCACCGTCGTCGTCGGGTCACAGCCGTATGCTCTGCGCCGCGAGCGTCTACGTGCCCTACTGTTGGTTAAATCTTTTAGTCCGCGTATACTTTGATTGTTGCTTATTAGCGAATTTGATGCTAGTATGTGGCCTTTTCCAGATTCCGATGCTAGCTATTCGATTATTGGAAAGAAAATCTGGCCTCCATACCCATATATAGGTTTTGATTTGAAGGGCATTGCCTTCTGGGATCTCTTCCTTCGGGGATTTTCCGGGCGGGGTTCAGATATCTGAATCAACCTGCCCCTTTTTGTGTATCGAATCGTGCATTGTAATGCACGATTCGATTTTTTTTTTCGTTTGGAAAAAATCGAATCGTGCATTGTAATGTGAACCAGTGAGAACCGGGAACTATGAATTAGCCAAGTGCGTTTGTAAATCAGCAGATTGGCAGTTTGTTCATGCACTTCCAGTTTTCTTCCACCATGCCATAGCATATCTATAGGGAAGCCATTCAGCATGCATCGCTACACTCCAATTTGATTACAGTTTTCTAATTCAGTGATTTACAGATGGGCTGTAAACTTGCAAACTCAAAAGCTGGCTTTGTAAACAATTATTATTCGCTTAAATGGACCATGAAACCTTGTAATGATTTTTTTTTCACATGCTGTAACGGGGGAGAACTCCTGTCAGTAGCATACGACCTGTTATGTGGCCCTGTAAACATGTTTTTGCACTCTGTTTATTGGCCTTTGAAGCATCTCAGATACTATATATATATATATATGTATAAAATTTAAAAATAAACAATAAACAATATTTTACCTTCTCTAACTTCTGGACGAAGTTCAAACTTTTTTATGTGAAACTAACATAAAAGGCTGCGGGCTGTATGCTCTCAACTACTTGGTAGTGGGCATTAAGCGGAGATGTAGGTCACTCACTATGTTTTGTGATTTCGGTACTGATTCAAACTTTGGCTACAACCTTTATTGAACAAATAAATAACCTTTTAGTTTTTTTTCCTTTGGCATCCTCATGAGATCAATATCTTAGTTACCCACTGACATATTAATAATTGGTAAACATAGTGAGATTTTAGTTCCAAAAATTCTCCAACATGCCAGGTGGATAGTATTAGTATTGTACTGGTCAGAAGATGAAGACACGCATATTTGCAAGCAATAAAAATATATTCCTTGGTCTTTTGTGTCGTAAAAACCTGAGATATATCTATTCGTTCAACCATGGCGAGAAACAAGGATAATTCATGTTTACTGCGTACCTTTTTTTTGTTGACATTACATACAATACAACAACTATGGGTGGTAAGGTTGTATCATATCCCTGGTATGTGCATAATGCATGCCACTGAGAGGGAACGCTTCCATGTGTCATTTGACTTACGTTACACTGCATATATATGCAGTAATAACCTAATAGTTCAATATTTTCATCGATGTGAAAATAGTATTTTTTTGTATGTTAGTTTTATATAGAGAGAAATTAAGGAGAAGTTTATCATGAATTTATCATTGAAGTACACACATGTGTTTAAAATATTCTCAGTTCCAGGAAAACATATGCTAGTTCAGAAGAGAGATATGCTAATTAATTCCATCAAAAACACATATGCACCACACTGGCCATGGCATATATCATTCTGGATAAGGGTGGAGATAAGCCCGGGAACCCAGGGTGGCCGCCCGAGGAGTTGAGATTTTTTCTCAGAGTTTTAGTAGTTTTAAGCTTGGCCCTGGGTTTTTCTTCCCCAGTTTCACACTCCCAATCCTAGACTGCAATGACCCCAAGCTTAAATCATTGCTCAGCAACTGTTTCTGGAAGTGATCAATAATTAATAGCATGTGTATATCTTCCTTTTCAAGTAATTAGTATTATTCCTTTTTATCGAAACAATAGCATGTTACATTAGTTTTCTTGGTACATTTTCGTGAGGATATATCCATATATAGATATTTGATGCCTAAAATACGAGCAGATATGGTGATGCAATTGGGGCTAGAGTGAGTGGCTGTTGCAATATTAAAATGGTGATGCCATTGCGGCGAGCGCAAGTGTTTTTTGTCTGTTGTCAAATTATTTGTACAAGGTGACAATTAGTGCTCTTGCATGCATGTATGAGTGAAAGTTTGCAACATTGCCAGCCATGTGTCATGTACCATCACAAGCTCAAATTCACCATCGTGCATTGATTATGTGAGATATCCCCATGACACCTGTGCACAGAATGACTCCTAGTACCAGATTTCTTGTTATGCATGACAGCATGCTGCAAACCTGTAAAACTGTTGCAGGTTGTAAGTGATGTAGCTGGCCAAGGATTGCCTTATTTACCTTTCAGACTTTTGCCTGAGGAATTATCTTAAAACAGCACATTACTTCACTGATACCATTGGTATGTTTTGACATTCCAAAGTTGAGACCCTCTAGGAGTAGTGAGTTCTAATGGTTGTAAGTTGTAACTAAAGTATCAATATGTTTGCCAATTACGGAGTAGTAGGTTAATGGCCTGTTTGCTTTGTTTAGGTATCATTATGTTTGCCTGTGTGGCAAAGGAGAACTATGGTTGGTCTTAGTCTGTATCAGACGATGGATTTGTTAGTGGGCCTTTTTTTTGCCTATGGTATTGGAGCCCAAAAGCTTATCATAATTTTTTTCGTAACTATTTTAAGTGGAAGCTATTTCAGTACAACAAGTATCCGAATCAGGTATGGAATCCGATACCAACACAGCAACATGCGGAAGTATCGAGGACCTTGGAAAACTTAGGTTGGCATACTACTCTTTTGCTAAATGTCAGTGCACATTAAAATGGTTATTACTGGAGTGTTAACCCATTTGGGTTAGCCATAGGGTGTATATTGCCTGTGAAAGTTTTTTTTTTGTCATGCAGGTCGAGTCACAACAAAGGGTGTGCAAAAAAACCAGTATGGTCAGAGAGAGGTTCACGTCCTTACATGTTCTTTACATTGGAAACTGAAGCACACTAGGACAAAATAATGATGAGGTTCACATGTACTGCCAAAACAGTATATCTTGTTCAACTTCCACTTTCAACTTTGAAATACAAGTCAACTTTGAATAAGGATGGACACTACTCCTTAAATTCTTGTCTTCTTATAACTTTATTTGCTATATAACTATGTTTTGCCCTCGGTGAAGGTCTCACTCCAAAAGAAGGTATTAGATCCATCATAAACATTGTAGCCTCCTCTGCTTCCCATAGGGCCACACTGACCTGCAATGGAAAAAATTTCAGTTTTAGTTCTGGATCATGATCCGGTATCCCTGTCGAACATCTCCAATACGCTTGTCAAATTCAACTTCAAAGGTGCGCATTTCAATTCCTAAGCATCTCCATTCTGTATTCTTTTCCCATTCCATGTAAAAAAGGTGTTTTTAAAGGGAGAATGAAAGATAATAGGTACATCATTTTGGATCTAATACAAAGACAAGCAAAAAAACTTTCGTGTATTTTAGAAAAATATCATTTGGATCTGGTATGGTTGGTGAATGATTACAATACCATATTTTTGGACCCCATCTGGTATAGATGTCTTCTATCCGCACAGGCACATCTGATTTAATTTTGGACATTTCATATTTTTGTACTTCCTGTGTACGGCTGTTTGATGGGAAGTTAGGGTGTACAGCTGTTTGGCGGGAGGTTGGGGTGTATGGTCACCCAGTGGGAACTTTATGTCGGTCCATCTTGATCTCGACCAGTAACTAGTGGTTGTCTGGCTTGCAAGCAATGGATATAGAGCGTTTCTCATCACGCAGGGCTCAGCGAGCTATGGCCCACATGGTAGCAAATCTGTCCTCTAAATCACATATGTATCATGTACAACCATCATCGTATGTGGAGCATTTCCGTTGGTATATGACATTTTTAAAGGAAGCAGATGCAGTTCCATATAGTATATAGTGTTACTGTGTTACCCTTGGAAACTCCATTAGATTATCTTACATGTATGTGCAGAATATATTGAATGAGCTTTATATGGTTTAAACACAATGGCAGCATATAACTGCTAGAGTGGTAAACTGATCGCCCGTCCAAGTGTTGGAATATGAGGTGAAATGAGAAAAGCATATGCCGAGATATCAAGTAGCTATATTAGTCCTTAGAAGATACTCACTTACTGTAATAGTACAAGTGGAGGTTAGGATAGTAATAATGTAGCAATATTTGATCATGCTAACATGGTTTTTTACTTTTTTACTCTCCGAAGATTTGAGTCTAACTCCACTATTCCATAGTCCTGTGCTTCCAAACAGTAGAAGAAGCCCTCGATTCCCTCGAAAGGGGGGTTATTAAAGGTGAGGAGCTTGATTTGGTGGTAGTGGAAGTTCATACTGCCAATACAGCGAATGAAACTTTGGCTGTGTTTCACCACATCCTGGATGCACTCGGAGTGCCTTTCGTCAGTAAGTATTTAAATTCAGAGTTGCATTGTTTTAAGAAAATTTCTGCCATCAAAATTCATTAATCTAAGGGTATTGTTCCTTGGCTGCAGCAATGTGTGGTTATGATGATGTAGAGGCAGTCTCTGAACGTATGACCCTAGGATCATGCTTCAATGTGCTTAAGCCATTTGACACTGAAACCCTCAACATTCTGATGCACAAAGCACTGCAACACAAATCTAGAAGGGTGCTACCTGAGGGATCAAGCATTCCAAAGAAAACCCAAGGTAGAATGGACTCATCATCTGCTAAAAATCACGGGTCTGAAACTGATGATAAAGAATCATCTGTGCTCAAAGCACATAGATCAAAGAAGCTGTGTCGGTTCACATGGAGCAGTCAGCTCCATGAGAAGTTCGTGCGGGCTGTTGAAGTGCTTGGGGAGTGTAAGGCTATCTGCACTTGGCATAAATCAGTAATTTGTTATGTTTAACAACTAAACATGACCTTTTTGTGTTTCTTTGGCTAACAGTTACTACGCGTAGAAATATTCGTGGGCACATGAATGTCGAGAATTTGAATTTGACCTTGGAGCACATAGCAAGCCATCTCCAGGTGGGTGTTTGATTTACTATATTTACAACTGCGGTATGCAGTACTTCAGTAGGCAGTACTTATATTTTTGTTATTTTTGGTTTGTTAATTAGATGATCATGAGTAGTAGAAGGTGACAATCTGTGCACTTGCGCTGTTGCGCATGCTAGTTAGTTTTTGCTGGTTGAACTTTTGGCATTTGATCCTTCATTTTTTCTTTCATCATATGCAGTTTCCCTAAGGAAGCTGTAACTTTTGGAAGTAACTAATATGATATTGTCATTCTGCTATTGCAATGTTGACCATTTCTGTGAGTATATGCTAGGCCAAAGCTTTTCGACTGCCTGTATAGTCTTAGTTTCTTCCCAATAGCATCCATATACTCGCTGCCCACTGCATACGTAAGTACTTGTTGCTGCCATAGCCTTGAAGTTCGGTGGCATTGCCATTTGTCTCCCCCTTCCGTGCCCAATGAGCATAGATTGCCAATGCTAACCTGATGCCCCCTGCATGAATATTTGGTTTGGATGGAAGCTACTACCTACTTAAATTTATCTATACATATACATTTGATTAACCAACATAATGGTTGTGACTTGGGTAACTAATCTAGCAGAGCAGCTATTTTCAAGAGATTTGCTCCTGCCAGTCATCATTACACGACTCACGAAGTTGCAGCTATATGCCACCGCTCGCGCACCTTGTCACTGGTCTATATTTTATTTTACACGTTAAGTACCAGCAGCAGTCCTGCTCGGACAAACACACGGTCTCAGAATCTGGCTCGGATTCGGGTTTCTGATCCAACAAGATTTTTTGGCCATGGTAAATGACATACAGAGGCCGATACGGATGCGGACTGACCGAATAAATTGATGTTACTGCAGAATAGTCCTTTTACCAATCATGCGCACATTAATAGACAATGATTGGGCAAAAGGAATAAGCAAAGAAAGAAAGGCACCTAATGGAATAGCGACAAAACATAGTAGTCAATTTTCTATTATTAGTTCGATCTTAGTGGGAAAATAGAACATTTCCCTTCTCTGCTGTTTATTTTGTGTTACTATATATGCTGCGTTGTTTAATCAATATGCCATTCTCTGTGGCAACAGGTTTCCTAATCTATACTACTAAGAGCTGATCTACATAAAACTGTATATAATATTGGACCTTCTAATTCACACCCCTGTGAAAGTTCAAACAGTTGACGACAAACTTGCAACTTGGAAGGAAATAATGTTTACACACTGATGCTCTGCCGTGTCTCCCTTGTTGTTCTGTTAGTTTCCATATTAAACACATGTACATAGATGTCTCATGAGCGCGTCCTCTGCATGCCATGGAGATTAAGTTTGTTTGTTTTCCTAGATCAGGTTTCCAGTTTTTAACACATGCAGCTTCAGGAGTAGAGTTTCTTACAGAAACATTCACAATGGAAACCATATGTCTTTGCTTGTTAACTAGTTGTCTTAATTCCTAAATAATCAGACTATCCAAACACTATTGTAGCCTGGTTTACCGATTCGGGGGACTAATATATCATGTTTCTGGGAATTTCTTGAACAATGTACCACTTTATTCGACTTTTCTGCTTCGCTGGTTAAATTGGGGCTTATTATTGTGACTGTAATATTAAACTGGGGTCGTATATGTAATGTCATAGCTATGTAGTCAACAAGTATTAAGTTTCATTTAACTTACAGCATCGCTGTGCTGAAGTGGTATTCATAATTTCTTCTTTAGTTTCACATTTCCATACTGTGATGTGTGATCCGGTCTTGATTTCTCTGTTCTGTATTGTGATAGAAACATCGGCTGCGAGAGCAGAAGACAAAGCAAAAAGAGGAGGAATCTGAAAAACATGCCAGCATGAAAATATTATCTGACCTGATTACATCATCTCACAAGGAAGCCACTCCTGATCCCATTGATCATCTGACGAGCACACAGAGGAAGATCACACATGAGGTTGCCTCTGCTGCCTGTGATAAGTACCCTGGAAATCCGTGGGCACAAGTGGAGGAACGTTCACCCGAAGAAGTTTTAGAGACTAACGTGCACACAGCTGCAGTTTCTGAACGCCCTTCCATATCCGTGTGGGATAAATACGAGGAGAGCCTGCAGTGCTTTGGTGAAAGCCCGCCGAAAAGAATTTCACTGACGTACCAACCGATGTGGCTGCCTGTGAAGAGTAAAGCTGTTGACGGATATGGAGGCATTGCATATTTATCGCGAACTGTTGCTGGTGAAACAGGTTATGGTGCACCAGGAAGCGTACCCCTGGAGAGCTCTGGCCCTGACAGCATGATAACAAGCCTGTTTCAGCAACAGAAAGACACCATGAACCAGGTTCACACCGCGGTTAATCTACAGAAAGATATCATTAACCAGGTGTGCCCCGCAGTTGCTCCTCTCGGAAATACCATGAATGGGGTGCACGCTGCAGCCATGGTCGCTGATGGTCTGGTCGATCTAGGGATCAATGCCCTGCTTGATGGTACAGGCAGTTCCCGCTCCACTGCAGAGAAGACGGCGTGTGATTCAATCTGCAGCTGGAAAGAAGCGGAGGGATTTCTGATGAACCAGCTGGAAGGAGAGGAGCAGGAGGGCATTGGACCAGACGTTCAGCTCCAGGTAGACGATGCTTGGAAGCAGATGCTTCAGCCGATGAACATAGACGACGATGCTCCCGTGGCTCAAACAAATGATGTGCCTGCTGTTCAAGAACCTGCCACTGGTGGTACTCTGGCGTATGATCCTGAGTTTAGCATTGATGATGTGCAGCCCTGGAGCCCTCAGTTTTCAGGTGACGACTATGGCATGCCGTTCTAGGGCAGGAGAGGTGACTGAATACCTGAAAGTTGTATAAGAACTAATGAATACTAGTAATAATGGTCACTGGTGAGAAAACTCCGGATGAAATAAGAGAGAGCTGCAGATAACTGAGCTCAGGCAAAACATGTGTCGTTGTATGCAGACATATCCAGTGCTTCGTGACACTGGTTAAACATATTTGGCTGTTTTGTTTCCAATGTTTACTCTTCTGTATGCATTATGACCCGTAATTATGTATGTACTAGATTTAGATGTGCGCCTTGGCGCACGACCCCGTGGATCTCATGCCAATATTTATTTTCTATAGCAGTGGTAAAAATAGTTGCCAATATGATAATAAATTTCTAAGATTTTACTATGTGCAATTAACATAAAAATTGCATAAAATTCTGAATCTCATACTCTTAGTTATTGGAAGGAGCATGGTTTTTTAGTCGCTGTATAGACGCTGAATAGTTGCCAGTTATTCTCCAAAAATCACGGCAACTCGCGATTATACAACAACTTTAGTCGACTATACACTGATTCACAACCTCGACGACACACTTTTGAGTCGTGACTCAAAAACCATGGAAATGAGGTAAGCTGGAACATTTTTGGATCTCCAATATCTGATACTCAATTATTTGTCTCGCCGCTGGTCTTGCTAATTCTGGAGTTGCTGGTTGCTGACAAAAGAAGAAAAACAGAGAAGTCAGAGGCGGAAGGGACTGAGAGAGTTGTTGGTTGCTTACAAAAGAAGAAAAACAGAGAAGTCAGAGGCGGAAGTGATGGAGCGCAACAAACTTTGGAGTTGCATGAATAATTCCTGAACACTATAAACCAAGAGCACATGGCACCTTTTTAAGTATTCTAAATTGCATTTAACATATTATATTCATAGATACGTGAACTTTCATAACCATAATAGGAAGTCCTATATAGCAGTAAATAGCACAGGGAAGTTCTTCATATGCCTCCAATTGCATTCTAGTCCTGATAGTCTATCATCTTGTTAACCTTTAGTTGTTTTGAGCTAATCAAATTACCATAGAACTATGCAAGCTACTGACACTTGGTTGAACTAAGTATCAATTGGTTTTACTAAGAAAACAGACCAAAACAAAACATCGTGGTTTAAAACAAAATATGTACCAACAGCTCATATCAAAATGCATAGAGCAAAAAACACAACAGAGATGTGTTGTTAGACAGCTAGACTCGTTTTGTCTTTTCACTGTATTATAACATAATTGAGCACATGGAAAAGAACCAGCGGCTTAGAATGCAAGTTGGTTCTCACCAATTGAATAATACAAATCAAAGACATTAACAACACAGAGTAAATGAGATTAAATATATCACTGAAAAAAAGAGAAAAGGAATTAGTAAAAGGAATCTGGTCAAGGTAGTTTTCCATTCAACCTCATAAAGGAATTAGTTCATCAATTAGTACAATAGCAGTTGTTAGATAATTAGTTATGACCGGTGTATAGCATAGGAAAATCTTTCAGAACCTTATGAATAAATTTGAAAGAATCAAAAAATGGAAACTTGTATGTATGGGTACAGCCACATCACAAATTTAAAATCATACCACAACCATTGATTGTCCATGAACTCCAATCATGCCATTGATTTAAGCCTAGGAAAGCCAGAATCCAACTCGTTCCATACAACTATTCGATACCATCAGGGGCTATTCATCTTGTTATCATCACAAAAAAATACTTACCCGGGATCACTGCAATACCGCATCCTCACATGTATATTTGGCCAACACAGAAGTACCACTTACCGAGGCCTAAAGTATTTACACATAGTAAAAGAGCTCCCATCTTATTTATTTATATAGAGGATATCATACGCTTCACCAAACACAGAACATGGACGCATGAGAGGATTTCAAATAAAAGGCGCATCCCGTAATGCATCTTCAGTGACTATCTACATCCACGGAAAATTAGAACCGTTTATCAATTCATTTTCTAGATATCATGCTCTGTAGAAAGCCTATTTTAAAAAGTATGTGAGGGTGCAGGTCCTAGCACACTACAATGTTTCATCTGTCACTGTTAAGCCAGATTCAGTCAGATAAATAGCATAAACAAATAAATCAAGAAACAATATACTTCTCTAAGAGGTTGCAAGTTAGACTACAGATAATGGCACTCTGATTTGCTAGGGCTGCTTTGCTTAATACAATCAACTGAAATTCATGTATACCAGCATGTTTTTCCAGTTTGAGTCAGGCCTCCTAATTAAGTCTACTTCACCAATGCATGTAACCATTCGCCTAGAAAACAAAGCAGAAATTAAAACTCTATGGATATTGTAAAAACCAAAATTTTAATTCTATTGTTGAAAGGAACAGACCCCCCCTACTGAATCTTGTACCTCATTCCAACGCAAAATGGATGGTTGAAGCTCTTTAGAAACTTCCAATACGGAACAATGAGAGAGAGTCGAACCATCCAGATTCAAACTGGCAAGAAACTATTCTATGCACACCGAATAAAAAGAGAAGCAATCAGTTTCCTATGGTTCTAATGAACAGTTTTTACTCATCCTTTTGTGGTTACATATTATGATTTGTATTTATAACATGTGTTTCTTTTATGCTCAAATTCAAAACCTACAAATCTATCCAGCAAACTGCAACTTTAGTGGTAATTTGTGAAGGCTGGTACTTAAAAATGGTCCAGCCATAAACATAAGGTGGAATCTTACAAATTTTAAAAATATCACATCAGAAGTCCCCCAAGAGCAGTTTTTAGAAAAGACTACGGTCCAAAACTTTCTTGTAACATGTAAATAGAAAACCAACGCTCTTGAATAAAAATGTATCTTAACAATATTCAGGTATGATAGCCTGGACTATACTCTTCATTATAGTGCTATCTTAATCACCATCCTACTTGCCACCTAGTAGATACCAAATGCACATAGCCAAGAAACTGAATAAGAAAGTGGCACTTAAGTGTAATGAGTTACCTGGTACTACTCTCGTCGGAGTCGGTCTCAAGCTGGAGTGTGGGGCTTGATGAAGGGAGGTGAGTACACAAGTGATGAATGTCTAGCCTATGCCATTATAAATTGATGAACAATGCAGACCCCAAGTCTTGCCTTAAAAAAACTGCACTAACATGAGAAAGAGAAACCATGAGATTATATAGCTGCAAATACTCATGAAATTTGATTGATGCATATAGGAAGAAACGCGAGGCAATTTTCTTAGCTCGACATGGACTAAGTACTCGCCATCTAAAGTTGTAGCTTAGCTGCTTAAGCAAATAAATAATTTGTGCATACACACAAAAATTATATCAGGTCACATAGCCAAAAGTGGAAAATCACATGTGATTTTAAATAAAATAATTAAAGGTTTAGCACTTCAAAATCATATGACCAAGATCTTGCACCATTACGAATAAAGCAATTGGTCATCACATCATCAAGCTATCATGTAGAATTCTTTTTTCCATGATTAGCGCACTTGCAGATCAGAGAACAACCATAAAAAACTGAAAGGAATTCAGAGATTGCAACTCACATTTGGCTAGCCAAATGATCCATCTCTGGATCCAAGGATCGTCCACATCACCATCGATGATTCTTGAAACCTGGGGATCAGAATTAATTATCAAACAAATGAACTTTCTCCACAAACCATGTAGAATCACCTGCAGAGATAGTATATTTGGCCAGCCATAATCTAACCTCATTGGCCCCACTATCGGCATCCTCGTTCTTTGTGTCTTCCATCAAATTCTCCGCCTTTCCACCTCTGGGCCTACCATCCAGGACCCAAGAAGCCAAACCAAGAAATAGAAACTGCAAATAGCTGAAACAAAATCGAGTCAGACTTCCTTCTCTCCATGTGTTTACCACTCTACCTTGTGATACAATCATACAAATTAAATAGCTGATGCATAAAGAGACATGATCTCTGAACATTAAAATATTCAACTTCAAAATCTGATGGGCTACAGAAGGAATATATTGAAACCATTTTAATTAGCATATGAAATATGCTACTGAAAAAGCCTTAAAAAGGTTCAGATTAAGCAGATGTTTATTTGTAGCTATGATATTTAACGATGTGTGTTGTTATAGATACATGCCATCTTGTGTTCCCATGATCTCACCAGAAACCAGTATGAAGAAACAAGAACATCCAGGTGCCTCCCTGACCAGCTGAGGGTGCATCACCACGTCCTCCACCATCTCCATATTAACATCCAATACATACCTGTGAGAACGGACAATGAACTGACATGAGCAGAATATCTGATATTTACAGGTTAGCAGATTGTTCAGTATCTTGATTCCATGACATGAGAATTATTTTATCTATTAATTCTATACATTTTCGCCCTCCATTAATCTCTAAGACCCATCATTAAGCACCCAGACTTAATAAAAAATGAATTAGATAAAACAAACAACACGACCCAAATGGGACTTTACAACAATGTTTCCTTGAACTTTGTCGCTTTTGCCCTTCTGGCATGGTTGGACAGCTCATTAGTGTGATTGGAATCTGCACACATCAGAGGACAACAAATTCATAGCAAAAATTACATATAAATTATATCTTAACTGATGAGGGAATGTAAATTATAAATAAAAACACCCTGAAGTGGGTATTCATTATTCCTTATGCAAATGGAAATAGATACTGTGGTCTACAAAAAGCAAAAACAGCATGAGAAACTGGTTTCTTCCTCGATAAACATTGAGGTACTAAGCTACTTAAAGTTTAAGGGGTTGTGAATTAATGCAGAACTAAACACATATTAGGTACCTGAATGCCAGGTTCTATGATGACATATTTCTTCAATCCACAATTACCAAATGCACAGGACATTGCCATAATTCCATACACTCAATGTATAACCTATAGATGAGCTCATATGAGAACAAAAGAACAAACAATAATTATACAGGTCTTCTAAATAACTTCAACTGCTGGAAAAAAATACGAGGAATATGTGGGTGTTACACATGTACATAATTAGTTGTATACCAGCATTCTCAATTTTCTTTCGCTCATCTTCTCTGTTAGGTTTATGGTACTGTGAGAGTGGTATAGATACAAAACCAGAGAACAATAAGTGTTCATAGTTTGCACAATATAGCAACATAATAAATTATGCAAGCATGAATGAATTTAGAAATCTGAGGTGAACACTTAATAAATTTTAGTAGGCCAAAGTTTCTATTCCTTACCAGTAGTAAAATAAATAAATCACTCATTTGGTAATTGAGACTCAAAAGGTACATCCCAAATCTCAAGAAAATACTATTTTAAGCAAGTTTGAAACTACCATCAACTACTTCAGAAACGTGAGGTGAGGCCCGCGGGATAATTTACTTCAGGAAACAACTCAATTATGATATTTTCGTATCTCTGTTGAACCAAAAGATAAAAAAACTGAGGCACAAACATTGTTTCTTTCATGGTAATTATAGAACTGAAAGATACCTTACTCATTTGAGGTAATAAATAATTGCATTGGCATTACAAAATGCATTACATAATAGATCGCATGGACTGAATTTTTCAAATAGCGAAGCCTGGTCGAAGATATCTAATATAAATGATAATCTCTGAAGAATTAGATTCATGCCCCTGAAAGGCTACAGACACAATCAACACCTATCATGCCAGAAAGTGATAGAAATGCAGGCGAGACAACATTCTCCAAGATGAAGAAATAAACCGTGGATAAATCTAAAAGTAAAACTGAAAAACATGAAAGAGGCATGCACAAGGTTACCTGATGACCAACGGCAGTGAATCACAAGTATATGCATATCATCCAGGATAGCTCTATGACATCATGATGATAGAGATGACATGTGGTTCTGCTCTTTCCTCTACTTCTCTTGCTCTGTACTACCCTTGTCCACTTCTCTATCTCTCTGCAACTTCGAGGCAAGAACAAAAATTGATTTAAAAAATCATACATGCAGCTAGCTTCACACAATAAATCTTGCAATGCGACCCAATCAATAATAAAGCAAGATAAGGAGGCGAATATGTCACTCACTCACCAAGATGCACGTCAATGTGGACTACTTTGCTACCTGACAATTCCTTCAGGCAAGGATCAGCCATGGGCAGGAGAGAAAGGGCTGTGGGGTTTCTTTCTCTGCTCCATGGTTTATGAGTTTCCACTTTTCTCCATGGTTTCTTTTGAAAGCTATTTAAAAATCTACATTAATTTAAAGAACAAAATAGTGAATGGAATGTGCACATATTCAGAGTACTCACTCGACCCGATTTACATACTGAAAGTACTAAGCCCAAAATATTACTACCAAAGATACAATTTAATCTTAGATGATTTAGATCAGCAAACGATGAAGTTCTTTCTCTGCTGCTGGTGTAGAGATCATGGCCGCCAGATCATGGCCGCCACCATGCGTGTTCGCCATGAATAAATTTCCATGCCCATATTTTCTAGCAAAAATGGATGCAACATTCAGGAATGAGAATCTTATGAATGGGACATACAAGAAATTTATTCAAGGCAAAAGTCTTAATTTGCACAAAATCCATGGCGACATGGCTTTATACTTGAGAAATATTATCTGATGCATGTCTCATACAGTCAACCGAAGAATATTTTCCAGGACTACTCATATAGTTTATCAACAATAGCTTAAGGGGAAATATGTTGTATATTCAAGCCAAGTAACTAAGTGAGGTAATATGCTTTATACACAGAATATCTCTGTATACTGCTGATTAAGCATCTCAGTTGAATCATTAATACATGACAAGCAACCTCCTTCAGCCCCTTCTTCCTACCCTTCACAGCTTCCTCAGTAACAACAACGAATCACCCACACAACAACTGGTGTTGCACAGTACTCGCAAAAAAACAACTGATTGCACGAGAGAAAATTGCCTCAAAATTTAAGGGAAATCATGCCAAGAAAATTCAATGGGGAAGAAAACACTCACAGCGTCGGCCTCTCCCGTGGTGCAGCGGTGGCCCTTCCTCTGGTGCATCTTGGCGGCAGCCTGGCGGCTCCCCTCTCTACCAAGAACGACGGAGCCACAGCATCCGCCTCGCCGGCCTGAGGATCGGACGGTCCGCGCTCCCTTCCGGCGGATTGAGAGGAGGGTTGGCGGCGGGTCGAGGCGGCGGCCGACGCTGATGCTGTCCGGCGGCTCGAGGGAGCAGGGCTGGAGGCGCCTCGAGGCGGCGGCCGGCGACGACAACGGGGCAGGGGTGAGGGCGGGGCGGGGCCGCGAGGCAGCGACTGGAGGCGGCGGCCGGCGACGGGGGCGGGCGCGGGGCAGGGGCGCAAGGCAGCGGCTGGAGGCGGCGGCGGGCGAGGGGCAGGGGCCGCGAGGCGGCGGCGGGCGACGGGGGCGGGCGCGGGCGCGGGGCAGGGGCGCGAGGAGGCTAGGGTTTTTTTTGCCCTGTGGGCTCGGTTTTATACCATGCCAGGATGAAATTACGAAAATACCCCTGCGGGGTGGAGATCACTGCCCGTTGACAATGTGCACCGACATAGACCCTACTGGCAGTGGCTGACATATGGGGCCGGCAAAGGTGGGGCGCACATGCAGCCAGACACGGGTAACAATCAGCCGTTGCATGGGGTTAGCTAGTAGATTCTGAGCCAGGAATCAACGGCTGAGATTCGTCACAAGGAAGATCTAACGGCTCACGTCCGAGGATCGCTGTGAAGCCTAACGCTTTAGAAATTGTATGATATTTTTCTTTTCGTTGGGTTGGGATTACTTATCAAGCCTAACGCGTGACAATTGTGGGGCCTCTTTGGTTCAAAAGAATTACATTGGTTTTTTGGGAGTCCTTAGAATTTTACCTCAAATCTTCTTCACTTGACAGCATTTTGAAAAATAATATTTCGTCGACTCTAATGTAATGAATATTTTCCTTTTGTAACAATATAACTATTGTCAAACTTCATGCACAAGCCGACGCAACTAAAAGTCCAAACTAATGGAAAGGGCTAGGCAATCCACTTATACATATCAACACCCCTCCTCACGTGTTACCAGGAGAAGAGAAGAGAAGATCAACACGTGGAAATAAGAATAGCATACATATGAATGATCGTATACGCGGCGAACATAGGGGTGGGCAAATATTGCGAAGCCAGGACTCAAACTTGAGACCCTTGTCAAACTTCATGCACAAGCCGACGCAACTAAAAGTCCACAATCCACTTATACATATCAACGCCCCTCCTCACGTGTTACCAGGAGAAGAGAAGAGAAGATCAACACGTGGAAATAAGAATAGCATACATATGAATGATCGTATACGCGGCGAACATAGGGGTGGGCAAATATTGCGAAAGCCAGAACTCGAACTTGAGACCCTAGGCTCTGGTATCATGTTAAGCTTTATGCACAAGCCAATGTAACCAAAAGTTTGAATTGATGGAAAGGGCTAGGCAATCCACTTATACATATCAAGAACCAACAACCATGATGTTGTGAAAAGGCCTAATTTGTGTGCGGCATAACCTCGATCTAATTTGTTTTACAAGAATCATGCTGACCAAAGAAAAACTTCTACGTATTTGGGAGCAACGTTTAGACAAAATTCTATATTGTCTTTTTTTGCAGGGGGAATTTTCCATCGCGTCTAATGTAATGAATATTTTTCTTTGTTACAATCATAACCAACGACGTTCCAAAAAGGTCCAATGTTTTAGAAAAATCCCCAATCTCTTGTGCGGCACAACCAAACATCTGCTTTTTGCGTTGAATGGCCATGCTAACCAAAGGGCCAACCACAAATGGAGGCCGAGCTCTTATTTCGAAAATTCAACCACATTTAAATATTTTATATTTTCTGAAGAAAACCTGGAAGTACTCAACGATGTATTTATGTGTGCTACAAGCGCGTAAAATCTTAATGCAAAATACGTTGCATTTTGGACTAGACAAAAATGACAAAAGTAGATCTGAGTATAGTGCAAATTTCAAAACAATATATGATGTCAAATTTTGTCATTTTCGTGTAACCTAAAACACACAAAAATCTTGTATTGAGATTTTGTATGATTGTAGGATACCTCATTGATTACATTCAAAGTATTTTAAAATTTTATTGAAATCTATAAATTTGTTTTCATTTTTTTTTTGAAAATAAAGGGTTATCTCTACCTGGGCCTCCATTTGTTTTTTTTTTTGAAACGGAGGCAAAGCTTTGCCTTATCCATTCATTAAGCAGAAGGTGTCCGGTTTTTAGTAGAAAACCGGGCGAAAACCAACAACAACACAACAGTGTCAAGACACACCCACAACCACCCCCACTCCCGCGAGGGACACACCTAGCCATCCTGGCTACCAACAAAAACTACACAAGAAGCTCAAGTTGGCCTATGTCAAACAGATGGCCCTTCGAGGAGAGACCGGCAGCTCCGATTCTGAAGACGAGCCTCGGAGAGGAGATGACCAAGACAAGCGCCAAATAGGACCTTCACCGGACCGCCCCTCGAAGGTCATCGTACACCGTCCAAGGGCAGCTTCGACTTCACAGCAAGAGGAGATCATCACGAAGACATCCGGACACGCCGGAACGGAGCCGACTAACATGACCTTGCCGCAACCACACCTTGGCCACCACCATCGTCGTCGCCTCACAAGCCTCCACCCGGAACACCCGCATCTCCGGTTGACCTCCTGCCAACCCAGATGCCTTGTGTGTACAGCCCACCGGAGTGCGCGAAGGGGATCATCAACTTCAAGATGACGCCCTCAATGTTGGAGATATGCCCAAGAGGCAATAATAAAAGTAGTTATTATATATATCTTTATGTTTATGATAAATGTTTATATACCATGCTATAATTGTATTAACCGAAACATTAGTACATGTGTGATATGTAGACAACAAGAAGTCCCTAGTATGCCTCTTAAACTAGCTTGTTGATTAATGGATGATTAGTTTCATAATCATGAACATTGGATGTTATTAATAACAAGGTTATATCATTATATGAATGATGTAATGGACACACCCAATTAAGCGTAGCATAAGATCTCGTCATTAAGTTATTTGCTATAAGCTTTCGATACATAGTTACCTAGTCCTTATGACCATGAGATCATGTAAATCACTTATACCGGAAAGGTACTTTGATTACACCAAACGCCACTCGCGTAAATGGGTGGTTATAAAGGTGGGATTAAGTATCCGGAAAGTATGAGTTGAGGCATATGGATCAACGGTGGGATTTGTCCATCCCGATGATGGATAGATATACTCCGGGCCCTCTCGGTGGAATGTCGTCTAATGTCTTGCAAGCATATGAATAAGTTCATAAGAGACCACATACCACGGTACGAGTAAAGAGTACTTGTCGGGAGACGAGGTTGAACAAGGTATAGAGTGATACCGAAGATCAAACCTCGGACAAGTAAAATATCGCGTGACAAAGGGAATTGGTATTGTATGTGAATGGTTCATTCGATCACTAAAGTCATCGTTGAATATGTGGGAGCCATTATGGATCTCCAGATCCCGCTATTGGTTATTGGTCGGAGTGAGTACTCAAACCATGTCCGCATAGTTCGCGAACCGTAGGGTGACACACTTAAAGTTGGATGTTGAAATGGTAGAACTTGAATATGGAATGAAGTTCGAATATTTGTTCGGAGTCCCGGATAAGATCCCGGACATCACGAGGAGTTCCGGAATGGTCCGGAGAATAAGATTCATATATAGGATGTCATTTTATGTGAATTAAAATGATGCGGAAGGTTCTATGGAAGGTTCTAGAAGGTTCTAGAAAAGTCCGGAAGAAACCACCAAGGAAGGTGGAGTCCACATGGGACTCTGATACGTCTCCGACGTATCGATAATTTCTTATGTTCCATGCCACATTATTGATGATATCTACATGTTTTATGCATACTTTATGTCATATTTATGCGTTTTCCGGAACTAACCTATTGACGAGATGCCGAAGGGCCAGTTGCTGTTTTCTGCTGTTTTTGGTTCCAGAAATCCTAGTAAGGAAATATTCTCGGAATCGGACGAAATCAACGCCCAGACATCCTATTTTTCCACGAAGCTTCCGGAACACCCGAGAGTCGCCGGAGGGGGCCACTGGGCCCCCAGATGACAGGGCGGCGCGGCCCGGGGGGGGGGGCGCGCCCCCCTAGTGTGTCACCGCCTCGTCGCCCCTCCGACTCCGCCTCTTCGCCTATATAAAGGTCCCTGACCTAAAAACCACGACATGTTCGACGAAACCAGAGAAAACCTTCCAGAGCCGCCGCCATCGCGAAGCCAATATCTGGGGGACAGGAGTCTCTGTTCCGGCACGCCGCCGGGACGGGGAAGTGCCCCCGGAAGGCTTCTCCATCGACACCACTGCCATCTTCATCAACGCTGCTGTCTCCCATGAGGAGGGAGTAGTTCTCCATCGAGGCTCGGGGCTGTACCGGTAGCTATGTGGTTCATCTCTCTCCTATGTACTTCAATACAATAATCTCATGAGCTGCCTTACATGATTGAGATTCATATGATGATGCTTGTAATCTAGATATCATTATGCTAGTCAAGTGGATTTTACTTATGTGATCTCCGGAGACTCCTTGTCCCACGTGTGTAAAGGTGACAGTGTGTGCACCGTGTGGGTCTCTTAGGCTATATTTCATGTAATAATTATTCGCTGTTATGAATGGCATAGTGAAGTGCTTATTTATATCTCTTTATGATTGCAATGTGTTTTGTATCACAATTTATCTGTGTGCTACTCTAGTGATGTTATTAAAGTAGTTTATTCCTCCTGCACGGTGTAATGGTGACGAGTGTGTGCGTCGTGTAGTACTTGGCGTAGGCTATGATTGTGATCTCTTGTAGATTATGAAGTTAACTATTGCTATGATGGTATTGATGTGATCTATGCCTCCTTTCGTAGTGTGAAGGTGACAGTGTGCATGCTATGTTAGTACTTGGTTTGGTTATGTTGATCTGTTATGCACTCTAAGGTTATTTAAATATGAACATTGAATATTGTGGAGCTTGTTAACTCCGGCATTGAGGGTTCGTGTAATCCTACACAGTTAGTGGTGTTCATCATCCAACAAGAGGGTGTAGAGTCTAGCATCTATTTATTTATTCTGTTATGTGATCAATGTTGAGAGTGTCCACTAGTGAAAGTATGATCCCTAGGCCTTGTTCCTAAATATCGCTATCGCTGCTTGTTTCATTGTTTTACTTGCATTTATACTGCCTGCAATATTACTACCATCAACTGCACGCCAGCAAGCACTTTTCTGGCGCCGTTACTACTGCTCATATTCATTCATACCACTTGTATTTCACTATCTCTTCGCCGACCTAGTGCACCTATTAGGTGTGTTGGGGACACAAGAGACTTCTTGCTTTGTGGTTGCAGGGTTGCATGAGAGGGATATCTTTGACCTCTTCCTCCCTGAGTTCGATAAACCTTGGGTGATCCACTTAAGGGAAACTTGCTGCTGTTCTACAAACCTCTGCTCTTGGAGGCCCAACACTGTCTACAAGAATAGAAGCACCCGTAGACATCAAGCTATTTTCTCGGCGCCGTTGCCGGGGAGGAAAGGTAAAGGCTCTCATACTCCGGTCCCGGGTAAAGTACTTTTCTCGTTGCCGTTGTGTGTGTGCTCGAAGCTATTTCCTTTAGATCCCGCAATTGCATCTTTTTGTTTCTTGTTTACACTAGTTTGGCATAATGGACAACAATGAGCTTCTTATTCTATTTCCTGATTTAAGACATGGATGGTTTGATGCGAAAATTAAAAAACCCACGGAACATATTAGTATGAACACTTTGAATACCATTGTTGCTAATAATATAGAAAGTTCTAAGCTTGGGGAAGCTGGTTCTGATGAGCATGATCTTTTTAGTCCCCCAAGCATTGAGGAGAAAATTTACTTTGATGATACTTTGCCTCCTATTTATGATGATTATAATGATAGTGATCTTTTGGTGCCGCCTACTATGGAGAGTAATTTTTATGATGATAATACTATGCCTCCTACACTTGATGAGAATAATAATGATAGCTACTTTGTTGAATTTGCTCCCACTACAACTAATAAAATTGATTATGCCTATGTGGAGAGTAATAATTTTATGCATGAGACTCATGATAAGAATGCTTTATGTGATACTTATATTGTTGAATTTGTTCATGACACTACTGAAAGTTATTATGAGAGAGGGAAACATGGTTGTATGCATCTTAATAATGTTAAGTTTCCCCTCTTTATGTTGAGAATTGTGAAGTTACTCTTGTTTTATCCTCTTATGCTTGTCACTTTGTTCTTCATGAATTCATTTGTGTACAAGATTCCCATGCATAGGAAGCATGTTAGACTTAAATTTGTTTTGAATTTGCCTCTTGATGCTCTCTTTTGCTTCAACTACTATTTCTTGCGAGTGCATCATTAAAACTGCTGAGCCCATCTTAATGGCTATAAAGAAAGAACTTCTTGGGAGATAACCCATGTGTTTATTTTGCTACAGTACCTTTGTTTTATATTTGAGTCTTGGAAGTTGTTACTACTGTAGCAACTTCTCCTTATCTTATTTTATTGCATTGTTGTGCCAAGTAAAGTCTTTGATAGCAAGGTTGATACTAGATTTGGATTACTGCGCAGAAACAGATTTCTGTCTGTCACGAATCTGGGCAGAATTCTCTGTAGGTAACTCAGAAAAATCTGCCAATTTACGTGTGTGATCCTCAGATATGTACGCAACTTTCATTCAATTTGGGCATTTTCATCTGAGCAAGTCTGGTGCCATTTTAAAATTCTTCTTTACGGACTGTTCTGTTTTGACAGATTCTGACTTTTATTTCGCATTGCCTCTTTTGCTGTGTTGGATGGATTTCTTTGTTCCATTAACCTCCAGTAGCTTTGTGCAATGTCCAGAAGTGTTAAGAATGATTGTGTCACCTCTGAACATGTGAATTTTGATTATGCACTAACCCTCTAATGAGTTTGCTTAAAGTTTGGTGTGGAGGAAGTTTTCAAGGGTCAAGAGAGGAGGATGATATACTATGATCAAGAAGAGTGAAAAGTCTAAGCTTGGGGATGCCCCGGTGGTTCACCCCTGCATATTTTAAGAAGACTCAAGCGTCTAAGCTTGGGGATGCCCAAGGCATCCCCTTCTTCATCGACAACATTATCGGGTTCCTCCCCGAAACTATATTTTTATTCCATCACATCTTATGTGCTTTGCTTGGAGCGTCGGTTTGTTTTTGTTTTTGTTTTTGTTTGAATAAAATGGATCCTAGCATTCATTGTGTGGGAGAGAGACACGCTCCGCTGTTGCATATGGACAAATATGTCCTTAGGCTTTACTCATAGTATTCATGGCGAAGGTTGAATCTTCTTCGTTAAATTGTTATATGGTTGGAATCGGGAAATGCTACATGTAGTAATTCTAAAATGTCTTGAATAATTTGATACTTGGCAATTGTTGTGCTCATGTTTAAGCTCTTGCATCATATACTTTGCACCCATTAATGAAGAAATACATAGAGCTTGCTAAAATTTGGTTTGCATATTTGGTCTCTCTAAAGTATAGATAATTTCTAGTATTGAGTTTTGAACAACAAGGAAGACGGTGTAGAGTCTTATAATGTTTACAATATGTCTTTTATGTGAGTTTTGCTGCACCGGTTCATCCTTGTGTTTGTTTCAAATAACCTTGCTAGCCTAAACCTTGTATCGAGAGGGAATACTTCTAATGCATCCAAAATCCTTGAGCCAACCACTATGCCATTTGTGTCCACCATACCTACCTACTACATGGTATTTCTCCGCCATTCCAAAGTAAATTGCTTGAGTGCTACCTTTAAATTTCCATCATTCGCCTTTGCAATATATAGCTCATGGGACAAAATAGCCTTAAAAACTATTGTGGTATTGAATATGTACTTATGCACTTTATCTCTTATTAAGTTGCTTGTTGTGCGATAACCATGTTCCTGGGGACGCCATCAACTCTTTGTTGAATATCATGTGAGTTGCTATGCATGTTCGTCTTGTCTGAAGTAAGGGCGGTTTTCACCATCAAATGGTTTGAGTATGCATACTGTTAGAGAAGAACATTGGGCCGCTAACTAAAGCCATGAATCATGGTGGAAGTTTCAGCTTGGACATAAAACCTCAATCTCTTATGAGAATATTATCTATTGTTGAATGCTTAAGCATTAAAAGAGGAGTCCATTATCTCGTTGTCTATGTTGTCCCGGTATGGGTGTCTAAGTTGAAGAATGATCAAAAGCGAGAAATCCAATGCGAACTTTCTCCTTAGACCCTTGTACAGAGCGGCATAGAGGTACCCCTTTGTGACACTTGGTTGAAACATATGTTATGCAATGATAATCCGTGTTAATCCAAGCTAATTAGGACAAGGTGCGGGCACTATTAGTATACTATGCATGAGGCTTGCAACTTGTAAGATATAATTTACATGATACATATGCTTTATTACTACCGTTGACAAAATTGTTTCATGTTTTCAAAACAAAAGCTCTAGCAAAAATATAGCAATCGATGCTTTCCTCTTTGAAGGACCTTTCTTTTACTTTTATGTTGAGTCAGTTCACCTATTTCTCTCCATCTCAAGAAGCAAACACTTGTGTGAACTGTGCATTGATTCCTTCATACTTGCATATTGCACTTGTTATATTACTTTGCATTGACAACTATCCATGAGATATACATGTTATAAGTTGAAAGCAACCGCTGAAACTTAATCTTCCTTTGTGTTGCTTCAATACCTTTACTTTGATTTATTGCTTTATGAGTTAACTCTTATGCAAGACTTATTGATGCTTGTCTTGAAAGTACTATTCATGAAAAGTCTTTGCTTTATGATTCATTTGTTTACTCATGTCATTACCATTGTTTTGATCGCTGCATTCATTACATATGCTTACAATAGTATGATCAAGGTTATGATGGCATGTCACTCCAGAAATTATCTTTGTTATCATTTACCCGCTCGGGACGAGCAGGAACTAAGCTTAGGGATGCTGATACGTCTCCGACGTATCGATAATTTCTTATGTTCCATGCCACATTATTGATGATATCTACATGTTTTATGCATACTTTATGTCATATTTATGCGTTTTCCGGAACTAACCTATTGACGAGATGCCGAAGGGCCAGTTGCTTGTTTTCTGCTGTTTTTGGTTCCAGAAATCCTAGTAAGGAAATATTCTCGGAATCGGACGAAATCAACGCCCAACATCCTATTTTTCCACGAAGCTTCCAGAACACCCGAGAGTCGCCAGAGGGGGGCCACTGGGCCCCCAGATGACAGGGCGGCGCGGCCCAGGGGGGGCGCGCCCCCCTAGTGTGTCACCGCCTCGTCGCCCCTCCGACTCCGCCTCTTCGCCTATATAAAGGTCCCTGACCTAAAAACCACGACACGTTCGACGAAACCAGAGAAAACCTTCCAGAGCCGCCGCCATCGCGAAGCCAAGATCCGGGGACAGAGTCTCCGTTCCGGCACGCCGCCGGGACGGGGAAGTGCCCCGGAAGGCTTCTCCATCGACACCACCGCCATCTTCATCAACGCCGCTGTCTCCCATGAGGAGGGAGTAGTTCTCCATCGAGGCTCGGGGCTGTACCGGTAGCTATGTGGTTCATCTCTCTCCTATGTACTTCAATACAATAATCTCATGAGCTGCCTTACATGATTGAGATTCATATGATGATGCTTGTAATCTAGATGTCATTATGCTAGTCAAGTGGATTTTACTTATGTGATCTCCGGAGACTCCTTGTCCCACGTGTGTAAAGGTGACGAGTGTGTGCACCGTGTGGGTCTCTTAGGCTATATTTCACAGAATACTTATTCGCTGTTATGAATGGCATAGTGAAGTGCTTATTTATATCTCTTTATGATTGCAATGTGTTTTGTATCACAATTTATCTGTGTGCTACTCTAGTGATGTTATTAAAGTAGTTTATTCCTCCCGCACGGTGTAATGGTGACAGGTGTGTGCGTCGTGTAGTACTTGGCGTAGGCTATGATTGTGATCTCTTGTAGATTATGAAGTTAACTATTGCTATGATGGTATTGATGTGATCTATGCCTCCTTTCGTAGTGTGAAGGTGACGAGTGTGCATGCTATGTTAGTACTTGGTTTGGTTATGTTGATCCGTTATGCACTCTAAGGTTATTTAAATATGAACATTGAATATTGTGGAGCTTGTTAACTCCGGCATTGAGGGTTCGTGTAATCCTACACGAGTTAGTGGTGTTCATCATCCAACAAGAGGGTGTAGAGTCTAGCATCTATTTATTTATTCTGTTATGTGATCAATGTTGAGAGTGTCCACTAGTGAAAGTATGATCCCTAGGCCTTGTTCCTAAATATCGCTATCGCTGCTTGTTTACTTGTTTTACCGCATTTATACTCGCCCGCAATATTACTACCATCAATCGCACGCCAGCAAGCACTTTTCTGGCGCCGTTACTACTGCACATATTCATTCATACCACTTGTATTTCACTATCTCTTCGCCGACCTAGTGCACCTATTAGGTGTGTTGGGGACACAAGAGACTTCTTGCTTTGTGGTTGCAGGGTTGCATGAGAGGGATATCTTTGACCTCTTCCTCCCTGAGTTCGATAAACCTTGGGTGATCCACTTAAGGGAAACTTGCTGCTGTTCTACAAACCTCTGCTCTTGGAGGCCCAACACTGTCTACAAGAATAGAAGCACCCGTAGACATCAGACTCCACCTCCATGGCCGGCCAACCCTAGTGGGGGAGGAGTCCCAAGTGGACTCCCCCTTAGGGGGCCGGCCACCCCCCCATATGGGAGGTGGAACTCCCACCTCTAGTGGGAGTCCTAGCTTGGGTAGGTTTCCCCACCATATGGAAGGTTTTTGGTTCGGGTCTTATTCGAAGACTTGGAGACCAACACTTGGGGTTCCACCTATATAATGAGGGGCCAAGGGGAGGGGGCCGGCCACCCAAGAACCACCAAGGTGGCCGCACCCTTAGTGGCCGGCGCCCCCCTCTCCCCAAACCCTAGCGGCCTCTCTCCTCCACCACGTCCCGCACGCTTAGCGAAGCTCCGCCGGACTTCTCCACCACCACCGACACCCCGGCGTCGTGCTGTCGGATTCAAGAGGAGCTACTACTTCCGCTGCCCGCTGGAACGGGGAGGTGGACGTCGTCTTCATCAACAACCGAACGTGTGACCGAGTACGGAGGTGCTGCCCGTTCGTGGCGCCGTGATCAAGATCTTCTACGCGCTTTTGCAAGCGGCAAGTGAACGTCTACCGCAGCAACAAGAGCCTCATCTTGTAGGCTTTGGAATCTCTTCAAGGGTGAGACTCGATAATCCCCTCGTTGCTACCGTCTTCTAGATTGCATCTTGGCTTGGATTTCGTGTTCGCGGTAGGAATATTTTTGTTTTCTATGCAACGTTATCCTACAGTGGTATCAGAGCCGTGTCTATGCATAGATGGTTGCACGAGTAGAACACAATGGTTTGTGGGCGTTGATGCTTTTGTTATCTTTAGTTGAGTACTTTGCATCTTTGTGGCATAGTGGGATGAAGCGGCTCGGGCTAACTTTACATGACCGCGTTCATGAGATTTGCTCCACGCTCGACATGCAACTTGTATTGCATAAGTGTCTTTGCGGGTGTCTGTCTCTCCTACTATAGTGAAGATTCAATTTACTTTTCTATTGACAACACTAGTATCACCGTTGTGGTTCATGTTCGTAGGTAGATTGGATCTTACTCGAAAACCCTAAACCACGTAAAATATGCAAACCAAATTAGAGAACGTCTAACTTGTTTTTGCTGGGTTTGGTGATGTGATATGGCCATAATGTGATGATGACTATGTATGAGATGATCATTATTGTATTGTGGCAACCGGCAGGAGCCTTATGGTTGTCTTTAAATTTCATGTTGAGTAGTATTTCAAAGTAGTTGTAATAGTTGCTACATGGAGGACAATCATGAAGACGGCGCCATTAACCTTGGTGCTTCGCCGACGATGATGGAGATCATGCCCGTTGATGATGGAGATCATGTCCGTGCTTTGGAGATGAAGATCAAAGGCGCAAAGACAAAAGGGCCATATCATATCACATATGAACTGCATGTGATGTTAATCCTTTTATGCATCTTATTTTGCTTAGATCGCGACGGTAGCATTATAAGATGATCCCTCTCACTAAAATCTCAAGATAATAAAGTGTTCATCCTTAGTAGCACCGTTGCCAAGACTTGTCGTTTCGAAGCATCTCGTGATGATCGGGTGTGATAGAATCAACAAGTGCATACAACGGGTGCAAGCCGATTTGCACATGCGGATACTAAGGTGGCCTTGACGAGCCTAGCATGTACGGACATGGTCTCGGAACACGTGATACCGAAAGGTAGAGCATGAATCATATGATTGATATGATGAACACTTTGAGTGTTCGCCATTGAAGTTACATCTTGTCTCGTGATGATCGGACTTGGTGTGGTGGATTTGGTTCGTGTGATCACTAAGACAATGCGAGGGATATTGTTTTTGAGTGGGAGTTCACCTAGTTTTTAATTATATTGAATTAAAATTTGAACTCAATTTGTCATAAACATTAGTCTAAACTATTGCAAATATGTTGTAGATATGGCGTCCTCAATCAATTTTAACCAGTTCCTAGAGAAAGAAAAGCTTAAGAGAAACGGTAGCAACTTCACCGACTGGTTCCGTCATGTGAGGATTTTCCTCAATGGCGGAAATCTGCAATATGTGCTTGATGCACCGCTAGGTGACCCTCCTGTGAAACTGAAACCGATGAAGTAAAAGCTGTTTACGCAACTCGGAAAACTCGGTACTCTCAAGTTCGGTGTGCCATCTTATGCGATCCGGAAGCCGATCTTCAAAAACGTTTTGAGCACCACGATCCACATGAGTTAATCAATGAGTTGAAGACTATATTTGAGACTCATGCGGCCGTGGAATGCTATGAAGCATCGAAACACTTCTTCAGCTGCATGATGGAAGAAGGTAGCTCCGTTAGTGAGCACATGCTCGCCATGACCGGGCATGCGAAGAAACTCAGTGACTTGGGAATAGTGATTCCTAATAGACTGGGGATTAATCGTGTCCTTCAATCACTGCCACCTAGTTACAAGAACTTTGTGATGAACTACAATATGCAGAACATGAACAAAGAGTTACCTGAACTCTTCTCCATGCTGAAATCTGCTGAGATTGAAATTAAGAAAGAGCACCAAGTGTTGATGGTCAACAAGACCACCAGTTTCAAGAAACAGGGCAAGTCTAAAGGCAAGAACAAGAAGAGTGGCAAGAAAGCTGCCACGCCTCCTGTGAAACCTAAGACTGGCCCTAAGCCCGATGCTTGAGTGCTATTACTGCAAGGAGAAGGGACACTGGAAGCGTAATTGCTCCAAGTATTTGGCGGATCGAAGAGCGGCCTTGTCAAGAAGAAGAAAGAAGGTATATCTGATATACATGTTATAGATGTTTATCTTACTGGTTCTCGTACTAGTACCTGGGTATTTGATATCTTGGTTCGGTTGCTCATATTTGTAACTCGAAACAGGAACTAAAGAATAAACGAAGACTACTAAAAGATGAAGTGACCATGCGCGTTGGAAATGGATCCAAAGTCGATGTGATCGCTGTCGGCACACTTCCTCTACATCTACCTTCGGGATTAGTTTTAAGCCTCAATAATTGTTATTTTGTACCCGCGTTGAGCATGAACATTATATCTGGATCTTGTTTAATGCAAGACGGTTATTCATTCAAGTCTGAGAATAATGGTTGTTCTATTTTTATGAATAATATCTTTTATGGTCGAGCACCGAAAAGAATGGCTTATTCTGTTAGATCTCGATAGTAGTGATACACATATACATAACATTGATGCTAAGCGAATTAAATTGAATGATAATTCTACTTATATGTGGCACTGTCGTCTTGGTCATATTGGAGTAAAACGCATGAAGAAACTCCATACCGATGGGTTACTTGAATCACTTGACTTTGAGTCACTTGATAGATGCGAAGCATGTCTAATGGGAAAAATGACTAAGACTCCATTCTCTGGTACATACCGATGTGTGCGGACCAATGAGTGTAGCATCGCGCGGTGGTTATCGTTATGTTCTAACCTTCACAGATGATCTGAGTAGATATGGGTATATCTATTTCATGAAACATAAATCCGAAACTTTTGAGAAGTTTAAGGAATTCCAAAGTGAAGTAGAAAATCAACGTAACAAGAAGATTAAATTTCTACGATCTGATCGCGAAGGTGAATATCTGAGTTATGAGTTTGGCATGCATTTAAAGAAATATGGAATACTTTCACAATTGACACCGCCGGGAACACCACAACGAAACGGTGTGTCCGAACGTCGTAATCGAACTCTATTAGATATGGTTCGTTCTATGATGTCTCTTACTGATTTGCCGTTATCATTTTGGAGTTATGCATTAGAGACAGCCGCATTCACTTTAAATAGAGCACCATCAAAATCCGTTGAAACGACACCGTATGAATTATGGTTTAATAAGAAACCTAAGCTGTCGTTCCTAAAAGTTTGGGGTTGCGAAGCCTATGTAAAAAAGTTACAACCGGACAAGCTAGAACCCAAAGCGGAGAAATGCGTCTTCATAGGATACCCTAAGGAAACTGTAGGGTACACTTTCTATCACAGATCCGAAGGCAAGATCTTTGTTGCTAAGAACGGAACCTTTCTTGAGAAAGAATTTCTCACTAAAGAAGTGACTGAAAGAAAAGTAGAACTCGATGAGATTGAAGAATCTCTGCTCGTTGATCAGAGTAGCGCAGATGCGGAAGATGTTCTGTGCCGCCTGCACCGACAATGGAGGAAGCAAATGATAATGATCATGAAACTTCAAATGAGATAGCTACTGAACCTCGCGGATCGACAAGGGAACGTGCCACTCCTGATTGGTATGATCCTTGTCTAAATGTCATGATTGTGGACAACAATGATGAAGACACTGCGACGTATGAAGAAGCGATGATGAGCCCAGATTCCAACAAATGGCAAGAAGCCATGAAATCCGAAATGGGATCCATGTATGATAACAAAGTATGGACTTTGGTAGACTTACACGATAGCCGCAAGGCTGTCGAGAATAAATGGATCTTCAAGAGAAAAACAGATCGTTGATGGTAATATTACGTCTATAAAGCTCGACTTGTCGCAAAGGGTTTCCGACAAATTCAAGGTGTTGACTACGATGAGACTTTCTCACCTGTAGCGAAGCTAAAATCTGTAAGGATTTTATTAGCAATAGCTGCATTTTTCGATTATGAGATTTGGCAGATGGATGTCAAAACGGCGTTCCTTAATGGAGACATTGAGGAAGAGTTGTATATGGTACAACCCAAAGGTTTTGTCGATCCTAAAAATGCCGACAAAGTATGCAAACTTCAGCGTTCAATTTATGGACTGAAGCAAGCATCAAGAAGTTGGAACCGACGCTTTGATAAGGTGATCAAAGACTTCGGGTTTATACGGTGTCATGGAGAGGCTCTGTATTTACAAGAAAGTGAGTGGGAGCTCAGTAGCATTCCTAATATTATATGTAGATGACATATTATTGATTGGGAATGATATAGAACTATTAAGCGATGTAAAAGGTTATTTGAATAACAGTTTTTCAATGAAAGACCTTGGTGAAGCATCGTATATATTAGGCATCAAGATTTATAGAGATAGATCAAGACGCCTAATAGGGCTATCACGAAGTACATACCTGGACAAGATTCTAAAGAAGTTTAGAATGGACGAAAGTAAGAAAGGGTTTTTACCTATGTTACCGAGCAAGGTCTTGAGTAAGACTCAAGGTCCGGCTACGGCAGAAGAAAGAGAAAGGATGAGTCGGATCCCCTATGCCTCGGCGATAGGCTCTATCATGTATGCCATGCTAAGTACACGACCGGATATAGCACATGCTGTTAGTTTGACTAGCGAGATATCAAAGTGATCCAGGAATGGAACACTCGGACAGCGGTCAAGAATATCCTGAAGTACTTGAAAAGAACTAAGGATATGTTTCTTTGTTATGGAGGTGACCAAGAGCTCGTTGTAACAAGTTACACCGATGCAAGTTGGAACACCGATCCGATGACTCTAAGTCACGATCCGAGTACGTGTTTATATTGAATGGTGCTTTACGATAGGCTGGGCAAGCTCGAGCGATTGCACGGTGGCGAAATCCTCAACAGAATCGGAGTACATAGCGGCTTCGAGGCTTCATCGAAGCGGTATGGATGAAGAGGTTCATTGTAGAGCTCGGTGTGGTTCCTAGTGCATTGGACCCACTAGTCATCTATTGTGACAACATGGGTGCCATCGCCAATGCACAAGAACCAAGGTCACACAAGAGGCTGAAGCATATCAAGCTGCGTTATCATTCGATTCGCGAGTACATCGAAGATGGAGAAGTAAAGATTTGCAAAGTACACAGTCGATCTGAATGTAGCAGATCCGTTGACTAAAGCTCTCCCTAGAGCAAAGCATGACCAACACCGAATGCCATGGGTGTTAGGTACCTTACAATGTAATCTAGATTATTGACTCTAGTGCAAGTGGGAGATCTGTTGGAGATATGCCCAAGAGGCAATAATAAAAGTAGTTATTATATATATCTTTATGTTTATGATAAATGTTTATATACCATGCTATAATTGTATTAACCGAAACATTAGTACATGTGTGATATGTAGACAACAAGAAGTCCCTAGTATGCCTCTTAAACTTGCTTGTTGATTAATGGATGATTAGTTTCATAATCATGAACATTGGATGTTATTAATAACAAGGTTATATCATTATATGAATGATGTAATGGACACACCCAATTAAGCGTAGCATAAGATCTCGTCATTAAGTTATTTGCTATAAGCTTTCGATACATAGTTACCTAGTCCTTATGACCATGAGATCATGTAAATCACTTATACCGGAAAGGTACTTTGATTACACCAAACGCCACTGCGTAAATGGGTGGTTATAAAGGTGGGATTAAGTATCCGGAAAGTATGAGTTGAGGCATATGGATCAACGGTGGGATTTGTCCATCCCGATGACGGATAGATATACTCCGGGCCCTCTCGGTGGAATGTCGTCTAATGTCTTGCAAGCATATGAATAAGTTCATAAGAGACCACATACCACGGTACGAGTAAAGAGTACTTGTCGAGAGACGAGGTTGAACAAGGTATAGAGTGATACCGAAGATCAAACCTCGGACAAGTAAAATATCGCGTGACAAAGGGAATTGGTATTGTATGTGAATGGTTCATTCGATCACTAAAGTCATCGTTGAATATGTGGGAGCCATTATGGATCTCCAGATCCCGCTATTGGTTATTGGTCGGAGTGAGTACTCAAACCATGTCCGCATAGTTCGCGAACCGTAGGGTGACACACTTAAAGTTCGATGTTGAAATGGTAGAACTTGAATATGGAATGAAGTTCGAATATTTGTTCGGAGTCCCGGATAAGATCCCGGACATCACAAGGAGTTCCGGAATGGTCCGAAGAATAAGATTCATATATAGGATGTCATTTTATGTGAATTAAAATGATGCGGAAGGTTCTATGGAAGGTTCTAGAAGGTTCTAGAAAAGTCCGGAAGAAACCACCAAGGAAGGTGGAGTCCACATGGGACTCCACCTCCATGGCCGGCCAACCCTAGTAGGGGAGGAGTCCCAAGTGGACTCCCCCTTAGGGGGCCGGCCACCCCCCCATATGGGAGGTGGAACTCCCACCTCTAGTGGGAGTCCTAGCTTGGGTAGGTTTCCCCACCATATGGAAGGTTTTTGGTTCGGGTCTTATTCGAAGACTTGGAGACCAACACTTGGGGTTCCACCTATATAATGAGGGGCCAAGGGAGGGGGCCGGCCACCCAAGAACCACCAAGGTGGCCGCACCCCTTAGTGGCCGGCGCCCCCCTCTCCCCAAACCCTAGCGGCCTCTCTCCTCCACCACGTCCCGCACGCTTAGCGAAGCTCCGCCGGACTTCTCCACCACCACCGACACCACGTCGTCGTGCTGTCGGATTCAAGAGGAGCTACTACTTCCGCTGCCCGCTGGAACGGGGAGGTGGACGTCGTCTTCATCAACAACCGAACGTGTGACCGAGTACGGAGGTGCTGCCCGTTCGTGGCGCCGTGATCAAGATCTTCTACGCGCTTTTGCAAGCGGCAAGTGAACGTCTACCGCAGCAACAAGAGCCTCATCTTGTAGGCTTTGGAATCTCTTCAAGGGTGAGACTCGATAATCCCCTCGTTGCTACCGTCTTCTAGATTGCATCTTGGCTTGGATTTCGTGTTCGCGGTAGGAATATTTTTGTTTTCTATGCAACGTTATCCTACACTCAAGAGGGGAAACGACGAAGAAACGACGCCGTCGTCCGATCCCTTAGGATCTAGGCTTTCACCCGAAGAAGTGAACCCGAGGGCGCGAAGGTCGGAGAGCTCCACGACCACCCCCAAGGAGGATGGCGACACCCGCGGACGCCGCGCGATCAGGCTTTCGCCCGGAGCAACCGAAACCTTCACCTCCTCGCGCGTCCGGACAGCAAGACGGAGCATCGCCGCCAGCCCGGACCCCGCTGAAAACACACCTCCAACGCGGCAGCAGCACCACCGCCGCAAAGGAGCCACCGTCGAGATCCCGGAGCAGCCGCCCAGCACCGCTGGTGCCCCGGCCCGACCAGAAACAGGACCACGGGCGGTAGAGACACCGCGCACGCCGGGCAGAGACCCACGTCCCGGGCGCCGCCGCCGCGACCTGCCTCCCCACCAGCCTTCCTGGCGGCCACCCCGCCACCGGGAGAGCGCGCCGCTGCGCCTCAGCCCAGGCCGGCCCGCACCAGGCCCTCGCAGCCCGCGCAGCGGCGCCGCGGCCGCAGCCGAAGCGGACGCCCCTGATCCCGCGCTGACGCCTCCAGTACCTCCGCCGCACCCTCGCCCCACCGGGCCCGCGCCAGAGCACCCGCCGACGGGTCGCCGTGCCGCACCATGCGACCCCCACAACCGCCGCCTCAACGCGCGCAGGAGAGGTGTCGGGGGCGCCCGCCAAGCCCTCCGCCTTCAGCGGCCAGGCGCCGCCACTGCCGCCGGCGCCGGCGGCAGCAGCGGCCAGGGGTGGCCGGGATCTGGGGCGGCTCTGCTAGGGTTTGGGGGTGCCTCCGGAGTCGCCCCGCGCGAGAGCGACCCGGGAGGAGTCCTCGACAATTGGGCCTCCATTTGTCAAGTGGTAAGGTAATACTCCCTCGGTTCTGGTTTAGTAGGGTAATATGCATTTAAAAAAAATTACTATAAATTTGATCAACAAAATATAAATTATATGTGACAAAAAATGTATAATTCGAAACTTCTTTCGAATATGAATCCAATGACATAACTTACATTTTGTTTGACTGAATTTATGGTGAAAACTTTTTTCCTTGAACTACATGTTACCCTAATAAATTTTAAATCGCGGTAAATTTGTGTCTCGAAGTTGTTTATTGTGTGCGGAGAACCAACCTGTGGTTGGGTCTCAGGTTTGACATTTTGGTGTCTCATTATAAGGGGAACATTTTGCAGTGGGAGGCGAAGTTTCCGTTGACAGCGAGACGCCTGTATTAACTTCGTCAATCTAAAAACCCGTTGGATGAAATTTCTTGGACGCAGTCTCTCGAGATGCTCACAAAGATAGGTGTGCGTGCGTACGTTTATAGAGATGCGTATATGTGCGTATATGTGCGTACGTGTGAACGTCTACGTATGCATATGTTTCGAAAAAAGAAGAAGTTTATCGTGTGTGATCGGTGAGCTGCATGCACAGACGTCTCGGTTTCTCATCCTTATCACACGCTCTGAAAAAATAAAACAGTCTCCTGCAAAAACAGTATTCTAATCTCTGACCGCCGCGGCGACACCTTACCACTAGCGCCCACCGTGTCCGCGCCGTCGCCGTTCGCCGTTCGCCGTTCTCCCGTGCGACTGCGAACCGCCAAACCAGAACCGCGACCGCCAGTTTCTGACCGGCGGCTGATGCTGATAAGTTTGCCGCGCGCATCGTGATCCCGAGAACCAATCGCTTCCCACTCTTCCTCACCTCGTACGATCGAGTCCCAGCTTGCAAGTAGCTGAAGTAAGTGTTGTGCCAATGGCGGCGATGAGAGAGCTCGTCGGCGCCGTCGGTAGGAGGCCGAGCCCGGGCTGGTCGGACCTACCAGGCGACCTCCTCGAGTCCGTTCTGGTCCGCCTCCCCGTGACAGACCGCCTCCGTTTCCCCGCCGTCTGCACCGCGTGGCAGTCGGCCGCCGCCGCCAGCGCGGCACGCGTCCAGGCCGTGGATGTGCCGTTCCCGTGGCTGATGCTCCCGTTCAACCAGACTGCACGTGGGCAGAGGCGCGGCGCCGGCGACACGTTCTCGAAGGCGCGGTTCCTGAGCCTATCCGAGGGCAGGACGTACGACATCCCGCAGCCGGCCCCGGCCGTCTCCGACCGCCTCTGCGTCGGCTCGTCGCCGGACGGGTGGCTCGTCACCGCCGACGCTGCCTCCGAGCTCTGCCTCCTCAACCCGCTCACCGGCGCGCAGCTCGCGCTCCCGCCGCTCGACACGCTCCCCTTCGTCCACGCCAACCGCGACGCGGGCGGCCGGGTCGTGAGCTATTCAATACGGTGCTGCTTCGACGAAGATGAAAACGGAGACGACGCACCCGTGGTCGTCCCGCCGGAGTCCTTCGCGCCGGACAGGCTCCGGTTCGAGCTATACGAGAAGGCCATACTAGTGTCCGCGCCGCGGGAGAGGCAGACCGGCTCTTGGGGCGGCTACGCCGTCATGCTCATCTGCCAGCCTCTGTCCCGCCTCGCCATCGCCCGAGCCGGCGACACGAGATGGACGCTGCTCGACACGCCTTCGCGCCGCTGGGTGGACGCCGTGCGCGCCTCGTCCACGACCGGCGCCGGCAGGCGGCAACTGGTATACGTGATGGACACCGCGGGGCGCGTCGATGCATGGGACGTTGACGCCACGACGCCGACAATGGTGGCGGTCGCGCCGGCGTGCTGCTGCTGCTCGGGGCGCGCGTGCTCCATGTCGGGGGCGTGCAGCAGGTACCTCGTGGAGCTCTCGCCTGGGCGCTTGCTCCAGGTGCACCGGCTCAGGGAAGCGGCGCACGGGAGGTACAGGTGCGAGCCCCGCCCGGAGCGCGTCGAGTACACCACCGTCGACGCCGAGCTCTTCGAGTGGACGACGGACGGCGGCCGGTGGACTCCGGTGGACGGCATGAACGGCGGCGTCCTGGGCGGGCGCGCGCTGTTCCTGGGGAAGAACGCGTCGCTGTGCGTCGCCGTGGGCGGATGCTGCCGGTCCGAGCTGAAGGGCAACTGCGTGTACTTCACCGACGACGGGCCGTGGTCGCACGACAGGTGCCGCGAGGTGGCGCCGGACGTCGGCGTGCTCGACCTCGCGGACGGCAGCTACAGGCCGCCACGGGGTGCGGCGCGCGACCTGCTCTGGAAATGGCCGCCGCCGGTCTGGGTCTTCCCGTCCTGCGCCGACTGAATTAATTCCGTCTGAAGAATGTTGGGCAGAGGATGGCCGCGCGTAGCAGCATAGATAATTTGAAATGAAATCTCGTCTATAGGATTTTGAACTTTTAGCAGGGTCCGACCTCTTCTACTCCCTCCGTCTATAAAAGAATATCCTAAGTTTAAAGAAATTTGGATGTATCTAAATAAAACAATTAGCAGAGGAGGCGCGGGATCGACGACGGTGGTCGCCGGCCGGTAGCGGGGCTGGTCGGGGATTGGCGGGGTGTGGTTCTAGGGGGGATCCGGGGCGGCGGCCTCGGCCGGTGGAGCTGCGACGCGTCGTGCTTGGCTGCCCTGATGAGGGTTGCGGCGGGCGGGTGATTTTCAGCGATGTGGCTGGCGGCGAGGGTGATCCTGACGACTGTGGATCCGGCATCTACGGCGGCATGGCCGTGCCTGGTGGTGGTCGGTCGGTCCTCTGTGCCTCTCCCTCCCGGTGGCTCTCGTTGGTGGCCTACTTCGGGGTTCGGGGTGGCGGCAGACGACTCGTCGACGGGTCTGTGGTCGGTGGCGGCCTCCTCTTCCGCCGATGAGGTTACCGGCGGGCGGCGGCGTGGGGGGCGGCTGATCTAGCTAATAAAGGTGGTTGTCCTAGGGTTCTTATTTTGCGAAGATGAAGACCTTCCTGATGTCAGTCCTTCTTCATCTAGCTGGAGTGATGAGTTCTAGAAGGCTCCGCTAGCAAATGTAAGAGTGCATCTTTTGCCTGGAGTTTGCTGGATCGGGTGGTATTCGGTCGTGCGCACCCATGCTTTTATTCCGACCGTTTAGTTCCGGAGGGAGAGATGCGAAGCTCTGTTCTGTGTTGCCATCAGATGACATTATGATTCATGGTGAAATCAGAGGCGGAGAATATCATGAAGGCCGGATTGGAGGACTAGCAACGGAGGTTCGAGTCTCTCTGATGTTGAGGGACTTGCTTGGTGTTCTGATTTTCGCAGCAGCAGTATGCAAGTGGGGGAGACAACACATGTAAAGTTTAGAGTCTTACCTTTCAGGCTGAAAATCCTAGGCCCAACCTTAATTGGTTGTGTTTGGCAATGACCTTGTTGAAGACATTGTTTTGAGAGTGGAGACTATCTTCAGGGTGACAACCTAAGATCTTTTGATCGGGTGACGACGGTGTTTGTGCACTGCTCCCTTCTGAAAGGATCGTATGCCGCACCTAGAGGGGGGGGGGGGGTGAATAGGTGGTAACCAATTTTTAGTTCTTTTTCAATTTAGGCTTGGCACAAAGATAAATTCTCTAGATATGCAACTATGTGAATTTACCTATATGACAAGATCAACTACTAAGCAAGATATAGCTAGACAAGATATAGTAGAGCTAATAAGGATAGATGTAACCGAGAGTGGAGCACGCGAAGACACAGAGATGATTCCCGTAGTTCCTTCCTTTTGAGGGGAAGTACGTCTACGTTTGGAGGAGTGTGATCGCCATGAAGGCCAGACCAACGCCACAAAGGTTTCACTCAGGTCTCCTGTGAGTAACGCCACAAAGGTCTAGCCCACTTATTTGACAACTGGCTCAATGGTGTGGATGTAAGGTTTAAGCGTCTTATTAGGATGGGAGCGATTGCAATTATTTGGTCGTTATGGCTATGTAGAAATGACAAGATTTTCAATAATATTTTTTCCTCTTTTATGCAGGTCATTTACCGGTGTGCCGCTATACTCCGTTCTGCCTTTGCAGCGGGTAGAGCATCGAGACCTCTTTACGGAGGTATCTTCACGGTTGGAGGACGCGGCGAGGGATATTTTTTCCCAACATGGGTGGTAGCGTGACCTTCGGCTGGATCCACCTAGCTAGTCTTTTATCTTCCATGAATTTTGTTGTCCTTTTCGAACATCGGTGTGTTTTGTAACAGATATTTATGCGGCCGTGTGCATTGTAACGACCCGGAAAAACCACAATATTAGATTTTTCACCGCTGCTTGTTTTTCCGTGTCGTTCCAAGTCATCATGGCATATGCATCATATCATCCATGTTTTGACAAAATAAAATTTATTTTCGTAAGCTATATTTTATTTTTCTTGTATGGTGCTTATAAACCCTTCCTCTCTTTCTTACTTCAAATAAACCCAAAATAATACTAATAATGTTTTGGATGTTTAACAAAACCTTTTTTAAAATCTTTGCTAAGGTTTCTAAAAAATTCTCCACATGTTTTCAAAACTTCTTCTCTCCCAAAATGTGTTCCCTCCTCTCTTTGCTTTCTTTGAAGAATCGAAGAAGAGAAGAATGCAACAGAAAATCAAAATAGAATGAAGAGGAGAAGAAGCCCAGCTAGATCATTTAATCTGCATGTCCACCATCTGGACGATTCACGCAGCAGCGTGCTTCCTTTCCTTGGTTGTCCTCACACCATGGACCAAGCCAGCCACCACCACATTGCTCTCTGCCTCCTTATCCTCATCCTGGACCACTCCAACCACCAAGCACCCTCGGGCACGCCTCTCCCCACCTTCTTCCTCTCCACGCAAGACAACGAGCCTATGGTGATCTCGATCGTAAGGCGTTTCCTTCGCGCGGCGCCGCCGCGTTACTTGTCCGTTGTTTCGGCGATCGAGCAATGTGTTGATCTCAAGACTCTCACGATGGATGATCTAGTTGGACGGTTCAAGGCTCATGATGAGCGGATGAAGATCACCTATGGTGATGTGGTGCCAGAAGAGCACGTGATGCTTACCCGTGCCCAATGGGAGTCGGTGGTCGCCAAAGAGAAGGGCGATAAGGCATATGACAACAGAAGTGATAAGGAAGCTTCTCGCCCAGCGAAAAAATACATCGCAGGGGAGGACGAGGACAATGCTCCGGTGAGGAGAAAGTTTGACATAAAGAAAGTAAGATGTCATAACTGCGGCGAGCTCGGCCACTTCAAAGTTGATTGCCGGAAACCATCGAAGCCGAAGGAAAGGGCTCTCATCGCCCAGGAAGGAGATGATGGACCGATGCTGTTGATGCTCGAAGTATGCGAGTTGAAGGACGAGGAGGAGATACCTCCTCCATCACCAGCTACGGAGATTGTGACGGATCATGGTCTACCGTGTGTGGATCACGTGGACAAGCTATGTGACGAAGGTGTCATCGAGAAGCAACGGAGTGCCCCGTGCCCACGTGAAACCGCGTTTGAGGCAAGTGAAGCTTTGGAGCTCATTCATGGCGATATATGCGGTCCAATTTCACCTGCAACCCCGTCCGGCAATGAGTACTTCATGCTTGTGGTGGATGATCTCAGCCAATACATGTGGATTGTGTTGCTGAAGAGTAAAGATCAAGGTGTACAAGCATTCGAGAAGATCAAGGAAGTTGGAGGACTTGAAGCAAGGGCGAAGAGAAAGTCCCTACGCGTAGATCGGGGTGGTGAATTGAAGCATATAGTGGTGGCCATGGCATGCAGCATGATGGAGAGCAAAGACTTGCCAGGAAAGTTCTGGGGTGAGGCAGTTAACACAGTTGTCTACTTGCTGAACAGGGCGCCAACTAGGAGTATGGTTGGTGGGACTCCGTACGAAGCATGGTACGGACGAAAGCCCTCAGTTGATCATCTTCACTGATAAGGGGTGGCCCGATCTTCTTAGTAAGCAACGGTGGTGATGATGATCACAGGGTGATTGCAGCGGAGATAACTTGATGAAGTGGATGATAAATTGTATGACGCAACGAGATCTCTCGATTGGTCCCTGTCGCCAATGCAACAGCTCTCAACCCTGCAAGATATTCACAACTCCACACACTTACGCACGTAGCCGCCGACCACGAAGCGGTAAGTTGCAACCGTCTAATTCCCAATGGAACAGCAGATCACACAAGACTTTTCAGATCTACACAATATCAAGCAATATGGTGTAGGGGATTCAATAGTTTTGCAAAGCAAACAACTAAGAACTAGGGTTTATCTTAAACGTGGTCTAAAGCAGCTAGGGGGGCGTCCTGGGCACTTATATAGGCGTCCGGGATGACTTCTGGTCGAAAAGATACAAGAATAACCGATCCAGAATAGATATGGTCGCGATAGACTCGGACACGGCCGGTCTAGGGGCCGGTCGACCGGGCCTGGGACCGGGCTGGCCGGTTCAAACCGAGCCAGGGACCGGGTTCCAACCGGGCGTAGGAATTGTCGCGCAGTAACGCTCCCGGTTGGCATCAACGTGGCGCCCGGTCGGCGCCGGGGTGGATCCGGCCTGCCGCCCGATCGGACCGGGCCAGGGACCGGGCGCGCCGGCGTGGCGGCCGGTCCTACCGGGTGCTGGGCCGGCCTGGACTTCGTCTTCTCCTCTCGCGCATGCCTCCCGCTCCTCCCTCGCGCGTCCATGAGATATCTTCATGTCCAGTTCCTTGTCCAGCTCCACGTCCATCTTCACGTCCAGCTGCTCTTCTCCTCCTCGTGCGATGCTTGGCTCCTCTTCATACCTGATGATACATAAGTAATAGGACTTAGGTAGTATAAAGCTCTGATCAATTAAAGTATCGTTTAGGAACAAGTTCACATGTTGTTTAAGTAGCTTCGCACGAGCCCTTGTAATAGGTCCAATCCGAACTTCATTGGACTTGAGCTTCACAGCAGGTTCATCTTCAGTTGGCAATGATGGAGGTGGTAGTGTGGTAGGGATGTCCTCATCATCTCCGCCCCCTTCAAAAGGCGTCGACCTCGACGCTCCAAGGTCTTCTCCATCATATGGTGTCAAATCAACAACATTGGAAGAATTACTGACACCAAACTCATCAAGTGGAAGATCTATCGAGTATGCACTATCATTGATCTTGGCAATCACTTTGTAAGGACCAGCACCACGAGGAAGCAACTTGGACTTCCGTAGCTTCGGGAACCTATCCTTGCGAAAATATACCCAGACCATATCACCAGGCTTGAACAACAGCTCCTTGCGCATCTTGTTCATCCTTGCAGCATTGCTCTTGCCTTTCTTCGATCTCTATCAACTCTTTAGTCTTCACATGGATCTTTCGCACAAAATCGGCCCTCTTAGATGCCTCCATATTAACTCTCTCGTGTACGGGCAAAGGCAACAAGTCAATTGGAGTAATGGGTTTGAAACCATACACCACTTCAAAAGGACACAGCTCCGTGGTAGAATATACCGCCCTGTTGTAAGCAAACTCCACATGCGGCAAACAATCTTCCCACTCCTTCAGGTTCTTCTTGATCATGGATCTCAGCAGTTGTGACAATGTTCTATTCACCACTTCAGTTTGTCCATCAGTTTGGGGATGACAAGTAGTACTGAAAAGTAGCTTCGTCCCCAGCTTTCTCCACAACGTCTTCCAGAAGTAGCTCATAAACTTCACGTCACGATCAGAAACAATAGTCTTCGGGACTCCATGTAGTCGCACAACCTCCCTGTCCACATCCCGCCTCATCTTTGGCCAATAAAAGTGGTCAGCTAGCATGAGTAGCGTCTTCTCACGCCCAAAGTGACCCATCAAAACTCCAGCATGTGATTCCTGCAATAAGAGCAAACGCACAGACGATTCTGGAACACATAGTTTGTTAGCTCGAAACAAGAACCCATCATGTATGTGGTATTTTTCCCATGCTTTACCAAGAGCACATAAGCGATATGGTTCAGCAAAATCATGATCAGTAGCATACAAATCACATAGTACTTCTAATCCAGGAATTTTAACATCAAGTTGAGTTAATAGCATATTCTTCCTAGATAGAGCATCAGCAACAATATTATCTTTTCCCTTCTTATGCTTAATAATATACGGAAAAGACTCAATGAACTCAACCCACTTAGCAAGACGCTTATGCAAAGTAGACTGAGCTTTCAGGTATTTTAAAGCTTCATGATCAGAATGTATGATAAATTCTTTTGGCCACAAGTAATGTTGCCAAACCTCAAGAACTCTAATTAAAGCATACAATTCTTTATCATATATAGGATAGTTCAACTTAGCACCAGACAGTTTTTCAGAAAAATATGCAATTGGGCGACCCTCTTGCATCAACACACCACCAATTTCAATACCACTAGCATCACATTCAATCTCAAATTGCTTATTGAAATCGGAAGTGCAAGCAACGGTGCGAAGTTAACAATCTCTTAAGTTCATCAAAAGCATGATCTTGGGCTGCGCTCCACTCAAATATGACACCCTTTTTAGTCAAGTCATTCAAAGGTGCAGCAATAGTACTAAAGTTGGGCACAAATCTTTTATAAAACCCAGCTAGACCATGAAAACTTCTTACTTGACTCACATTCATGGGAGTAGGCCAATTTTGAATAGCTTCAATTTTAGACACATCTACTTCTACTCCATGTTTAGAGACAACATAACCCAGAAATATGACCTTATCTTTGCAAAATGTGCACTTCTCAAGATTACCATAGAGTTTATTATCACGCAACACTTGCAAAACATGTCGAATATGTATAGTATGATCAGATTCACTGCGGCTGTAGATTAATATGTCATCAAAGTACACAACCACAAATTTGCCAATAAATTCACGCAAAACATGGTTCATCAGTCTTATGAAAGTACTAGGTGCATTAGTCAAACCAAAAGGCATTACTAACCACTCATATAAACCAAATTTTTTTTAAAGGCTGTTTTCCACTCATCCCCTTCTTTCATCCTAATTTGATGATAACCACTATGCAAATCAATTTTAGAGAAAACAGCAGCATGCACCACTCAATTCATCTAGCATATCCTCTAAACGGGGAATAGGATGACGATATCGAATAGTAATGTTGTTTATCGCTCTACAATCTACGCACATACGCCATGTACCATCTTTCTTAGGAACTAGAATAACAGGAACAGCACAAGGACTAAGGCTTATGCGGATATAACCATTGTCGAGTAGCGCTTGTACTTGCTTCTGTATCTCCTTCGTTTCGTCGGGGTTCGTTCTATATGGTGCCCGATTGGGTAGCGAAGCTCCGGGGATCAAGTCGATTTGATGCTCAATACCTCGCAATGGTGGAAGTCCTGCGGGTACCTCATTCGGAAACACGTCGCCAAATTCCTACAAAACATTAGAAACACCAAGAGGAAGAGGGGTCATGTCGTTAGAAACCAAAACCGTACCCCTGTACAAAAGCACAAGAGGCATGGCTGTAGGATCCTCGCTAAATTCTCTCATGTATTCTTTGGTGGCTAATGAGACTAAGGAATTCACTCTCTCACTTTTCGTTATATCACTCACGACATTACAATTCTCTCGCCTATCTAAAGAAGCATCCTCCAAGTTTACTTCAACCTTCTGACGAGATTCATTGACAATTTTCTGTGGTGACATAGGCTGTAAGTTAATTTTCTTGCCCTTGAACTCCAAGTGATATGTATTGGCACGGCCATTGTGTTGCACAGAACGGTCATAGAGCCAAGGCCGACCCAATAGTAGGTGACACACCATCATAGGAACCACATCAAAGTCAATGCAATCCTTATACGGTCCAATAGCAAACTCAACACGCACCATGTGGTTTACCTTCATCTCACCATTGTCGCTCAACCACTGAATATAGTACGGATGCGGGTGCGGTAGATACTTCAACTTCAGCTTGGTACACAACTCTTTTCTTGCTAAATTGCGGCAACTCCCGCCATCAATAATGACCTTGCAAGCCTTGTCAGGATCAACTAAAGCTTTTGTTTGGAACAAATTGCAGCGCTGAGTAGATGCACTAGGCAACACATTAAGAGCACGCTGCGACACAACAATGGTGCGAGCATCAGACGGATATGCATCTTCACCATCAGTGTCATAGTCATCATCTTCTGGAGCATTAGGATCAACATCTTCTCCAGTCTCGTACTCATTGTCCTCATTGATAATCATAACTTTACGGTTAGGACAATCTCTCTTGAATTGACCTTTTCCACCACATGTATGATAAGCCATATCACGATTGCGCGCAGTAGACATGTTAGAGCCACTCGCACTTGCAGCAGATTCAGACTTCTTTGTGTTTTGCACATTTGAGACCGGCTTGCTAGACGGAGTAGAGTAAGGGGCGGAGCGCGTCGATGGCGCCGGCGCCGTAGGTGGGGGCGCACGAGGCGTGAAGCGCCCAGCTCCTGAAGCTCGACCTTTAACCTTTGCTTCGTCAGCCAATTGTGATTCTGCTTCTCTTGCATGATGTAACAATTGATTCATATTGGTGTAACTGTAGTGACGAACAATGTCTTTGATATCATACTTCAAGCCGTTGAGGAAACGCTGCATTGTCATCTCAAGAGACTCACGGACACGTCCACGCTGCATAAGCATCTCCATCTCCATGTAGTATTCATCCACAGTCTTCACACCTTGTCTTAATAGGGTCAACTTATCAAATATATTCCGCAAGTAATTTGTAGGCACAAAGCGAGAAGTCATCGCCTCATTCATAGCACGCGATGTGCGTATAGGTTGCTCACCATCCTCATCTCGGTTACGAACAAATGCATCCCACCAACGCAATGCATAGCCATCAAATTCAGAAGAAGCAAGCTTTATCTTCCTATCTTCAGTGTAATGTGGATGTAAACGCCATAACTTCTCAATCTTGAGCTCCCAAGTGAGGTATTCTTCAACATCAGCACCTCCTTCAAACTTGGGTATGGAGAACTTAGGCTTACCCAATCCATCTTCTTCCTCAAACCCACGACCTGGACGTCGGAGTTCAGCAAACCCACGAGGACGATTACCACGTGGCGCACCACGAGCATTGTGTGCGTCATCTTGAAGCTCGGGATCTTCGTCATCTTGTTGTTGTTGTGCGGTCAAATTCTCAACAGCTAAGCGCAAATCAACAAGACTGCGCTGTATATCCGCCATTTGATCTTTCATCGTAGTGACGGTCTCACATGTAGTATCCAGCTTCTGGGAGATCCCATGGACCGTTCCCCTAAGCTCATCATCCTGAGTGCGGAATTCACGTCGCATCTCATTACGAAGAGCCTCATACTCCCTCCATGTGATGAGATCTGCAGAGCTCTTGTTTTCCTGGTTAAGAAGTTTTTGATCACTAGCAGACATCATTAGTAGATTAGTGCACTAAATCAAAAATATATGGTGGTACTCTCACAACTCACTCAAAACTGATAAAAAAAAGAAATCTGACCGCTCCAAAGTGAATTAGTATTGCTTACCACTTGTAGTAACAACTAGTGCACGGATGTAGCGAAGCGAATATCAAGGGTATAAGAACAAATCACACGGCAAAGCAGGATATATGTGGGGCTGTAGGTAGGCTACCTATTTGCACCAATAACAAGCTCTAGCGCTGACCGTAGACAACCAATGATACTCACACAAGGCGATAAATGTGGCAATGCAACTATATGTAGGAAAGGTTGCAATGCACTAGAGAGACGTTAGCAAAGCTCAACGAGACAGGCACAAGATTGCTCAACTACGGGTGAAGTAAAGTAAATTTCGGCCTTCACTTGATTCTTCTAGCACTTCACTGTTCTTTTTGGATTTTTATTTTGTAACGCAGCTATGTAGCTCTTTTTGCTTCTTTACAATTTTCTGTTTTATTTTATTTTATGACACAACTCCTTGATAACACAGCCAACAAGATATGCAAAGCACCAAAACCCTAATGAGCATCCTGTTGAGCGGTAAAACTAGTCTCTTCTGGGGAAGTTCCTAGTCACTTTATATCGAGAGGATGTGTCTATGGTTGGGAACAAGCACACTGTACGCTATGTGGACTCGGAGTAACAAAAACTGAAACTAGATGATAATAGAGACTCAAACCCTAACAATACTAGATGCAAGAAAAAGAGACGCAAAAACAACTACGAAAAGCAACTAAAACTTGAAATTAGTGCAATCTAAGGCTATGGCAAACACTAACCCTATTTTTTTGGCTTTTTCTGGATAGGAAACACTCACAACTCAACTATGGGGTGGATTGTGGATAGCTTACCGAGGAAACCCGAGAATCTGATACCAAGATGATAAGGGTTGGCCCGATCTTCTCAGTAAGCAACGGTGGTGATGATGATCACGGGGTGATTGCATCGGAGATAACTTGATGAAGTGAATGATAACTTGTATGACGCAACGAGATCTCGCGATTGGTCCCCGTCGCCAATGCAACAGCTCTCAACCCTGCAAGATATTCGCAACTCCACACACTTGCGCACGTAGCCGCCGACCACGAAGCGGTAAGTTGCAAACGTCTAATTCCCAATGGAACAGCAGATCACACAAGACTTTTCAGATCTACACAATATCAAGCAATATGGTGTAGGGGATTCAATAGTTTTGCAAAGCAAACAACTAAGAACTAGGGTTTATCTTAAACGTGGTCTAAAGCAGCTAGGGGGGCGTCCTGGGCACTTATATAGGCGTCCGGGACGACTTCTGGTCGAAAAGATACAAGAATAACCGACCCAGAATAGATCTGGTCGAGACAGACTCGGACACGGCCGGTCTGGGGGCCGGTCGACCGGGCCTGGGACCGGGCTGGCCGGTTCAAACCGGGCCAGGGACCGGGTTCAAACCGGGCGCAGGAATTGTCGCGCAGTAACGCTCCCGGTTGGCATCAGCATGGCGCCCGGTCGGCGCCGGGTGGATCCGGCCTGCCGCCCGGTCGGACCGGGCCAGGGACTGGGCGCGCCGGCGTGGCGGCCTGTCTGACCGGGTGCTGGGCCGGCCTGGACTTCGTCTTCTCCTCTCGCGCATGCCTCCCACTCCTCCCTCGCGTGTCCATTAGATATCTTCATGTCTAGTTCCTTGTCCAGCTCCACGTCCATCTTCACGTCCAGCTGCTCTTCTCCTCCTCGTGCGATGCTTGGCTCCTCTTCATACCTGATGATACATAAGTAATAGGACTTAGGTAGTATAAAGTTCTGATCAATCAAAGTATCGTTTAGGAACAAGTTCACCTGTTGTTTAAGTAGCTTCGCACAAGCGCTTGTAGTAGGTCAAATCCGAACTTCATTGGACTTGAGCTTCACAGCAGGTTCATCTTCAGTTGACAATGACGGAGGTGGTAGTGTGGTAGGGATGTCCTCATCATTCGCACTTTCGGTGTGTGGCACATGTTAAGAATGTGTCCAGCCATAAAAGAAAATTGGCGATCGGAGTCTCCAATGATCATGACTGGCTATGAAGAAGACTTAAAATCATACCGCTTGTGCAATCCCTCGACGAACAAAGTGGTTGTCACATGCGATGTAGTCTTCGAGGAAGACTTATCATGGATTTGGGACTCCACGGAACCGGATGAGGCTTTTACTGTTGTTTACAGTAAACTTGAGCATGCAGATGATCAAGTTATAGGTATTCGTGACACGAGTACTGGTGCTGGTGCAATGAGGGAGTCGAACGACGCGCCGCGGGCACGTACTGGCTGGACCGCGCCAGGAACGAGCGCTGGAGGAGTCTACAGCTCTCCGCTGCAGCCAGGAGCGCGTGCTGGTCACGGCTCGCTCGGGAGCCAGAAGAGTAGCCCAGGAGGGCATGCTGGTTCGGCTCGGCCGGGAGGCTCCAAGTCAGGCCGGCCTGAAACTAGCAGCAGCGGCTCAGCTAATGCAGCACGGCCAGGAGGGCCCGAATCTCTGCTTGGTGGCCTTGGTGGCTTCCTCAGCAGGCCGGAAGGGTCAGTTCAGCTGGACGAAGCACTCTTGCCTGAACGCGATCGAGGACGGGTGCTGGGAGGCGGACCAACAGCTGGCATGGATGGTCACGCTCCGCCTGAAAGCCTATCACTAGGGGGATCAATCCAGGAACGAGATACGTCTCCGACGTATCGATAATTTCTTATGTTCTATGCCATATTATTGATGATACCTACATGTTTTATGCACACTTTATGTCATATTCGTGCATTTTCTGGAACTAACCTATTAACAAGATGCCGAAGTCCCAGTTCCTGTTTTCTGCTGTTTTTGGTTTCAGAAATCCTAGTAACGAAATATTCTCGGAATTGGACGAAACGAAGACCCAGGGGCCTATTTTGCCACGAACCTTCCGTAAGACCGAAGAGCATACGAAGTGGGGCCACGAGGTGGCGACACCACATGGCGGCGCGGCCAAGGGGGGCCCGCGCCGCCCTATGGTGTGGGCCCCTCGTTAGCCCCCGACTCCGCCCTTTCGCCTACTTAAAGCCTCCGTCGCGAAACCCCGATGCGAAAAACCACGATACGGAAAACCTTGCGAGACGCCGCCGTCGCCGATCCCATCTCGGGGGATTCCGGAGATCTCCTCCGGCACCCTCGCCGGAGAGGGGATTCATCTCCCGGAGGACTCTACACCGCCATGGTCGCCTCCGGAGTGATGAGTGAGTAGTTCACCCCTGGACTATGGGTCCATAGCAGTAGCTAGATGGTTGTCTTCTCCTCATTGTGCTTCATTGTTGGATCTTGTGAGCTGCCTAACATGATCAAGATCATCTATCCGTAATACTCTATGTTGTGTTTGTCGGGATCCGATGGATAGAGAATACCATGTTATGTTAATTATCAAGTTATTTCATATGTGTTGTTTATGATCTTGCATGCTCTCCGTTATTAGTAGAGGCTCGGCCAAGTTGATGCTAGTAACTCCAAGAGGGAGTATTTATGCTCGATAGTGGGTTCATGTCCGCATTGACACCGGGGAGTGACGGAAACCCCTAAGGTTGTGTTGTGCTGTTGCCACTAGGGATAAAACATTGATGCTATGTCCGAGGATGTAGTTATTGATTACATTACGCACCATACTTAATGCAATTGTCCGTTGCTTTGCAACTTAATACCGGAAGGGGTTCGGACGATAACTCTGAAGGTGGACTTTTTAGGCATAGATGCAGTTGGATGGCGGTCTATGTACTTTGTCGTAATGCCCAATTAAATCTCACTATACTTATCATGACATGTATGTGCATTGTTATGCCCTCTCTATTTGTCAATTGCCCGATCGTAATTTGTTCACCCAACATGCTTTTATCTTATGGGAGAGACACCTCTAGTGAACTGTGGACCCCGGTCCATTCTTTTAATACTGAAATACAAATCTGTCTGCAATACTTGTTTTACTCGTTTTCTCTCGCAAACAATCATCTTCCACACAATACGGTTAATCCTTTGTTACAGCAAGCCGGTGAGATTGACAACCTCACCGTTTCGTTGGGGCAAAGTACTTTGGTTGTGTTGTGCGGGTTCCACGTTGGCGCCGGAATCTACGGTGTTGCGCCGCACTACATCCCGCCGCCATCAACCTTCAACGTGCTTCTTGACTCCTACTCGGTTCGATTAAACCTTGGTTTCTTACGAGGGAAACTTGCTGCCGTGCGCATCACACCTTCCTCTTGGGGTTCCCAACGGACGTGTCAACTACACGCATCAAGCAAATTTACGGCGCCGTTGTCGGGGAGATCAAGACACGCTGCAAGGGGAGTCTCCACTTCCCAATCTCTTTACTTTGTTTTTGTCTTGCTTTATTTTATTTACTACTTTGTTTGCTGCACTTATATCAAAACACAAAAAAATTAGTTGCTAGCTTTACTGTCTTGTTTGCCCTATCAAAAATACAAAAAAATTAGTTACTTGCATTTACTTTACTTGATTCATCATGTTTCCTTTTAATTTTACCACAAAAAACATACCGGTAGGACGCGGGTCTATAATTGGGAGGAACAATATAGAAGAATTTTTCACCCATGTTAGCACCGTTGAAGATTTTGAAGATAGACACTTGGTAGAACTTGCTCCTACTTATGAAATTGCTGCTGCTGCTTTAGTTCGCCTGTTGGAAACTAAATTTGTTAATCTCAATCCTATAAGCCAACACATGTTTCTTACACTTGGTGATTTGGAAGAGGGGGAAAAGAAAGATTTTGTTTTAGAAACCCTTCTTAGAGAATTTGGTGGTCTAGCAAGAGAGGCTAGAAAGGTCTTCGCTAAATTTAATATGCTTGGTTCTCATACTAATTTTGTTGGTCTCCTTGAAAAAATGGATATGGATAGGATAAGGTACACTAATAATGCTAATGATGGTGGGGAGATCAAAGCACCAATACCATGTAAACTCCTAGCTATGAATGATGCACTAGAAAATAACTATGCTTGGCTTGTTCCCGAAAATTTGTTTGATGAGAGTAGCAAGCCCAAGACTAATGAAAAGGGAGACGCTGAAACTTATGTATCTAATATACTATGCATGGTTGAGAAAACTCCAAACCCCGCTGTAGGTGCACCACCCTTTGATGTTACTTGAGTTACACTTTCTGCGCCTAGCTGAAAGGCGTTAAAGAAAAGCGCTTATGGGAGACAACCCATGTTTTTACTCCAGTATTTTTGTTTTATATTTGTGTCTTGGAAGTTGTTTACTACTGTAGCAAACTCTCCTTATCTTAGCTTTGAGTTTTGTTGTGCCAAGTAAAGTCTTTGATAGTAAAGTAAGTACTAGATTTGGATTACTGCGCAGTTCCAGATTTCTTTGCTGTCACGAATATGGGTCTACCTCCCTGCAGGTAGCTCAGAAAATTAAGCCAATTTACGTGCATGATCCTCAGATATGTACGCAACTTTCATTCAATTTGAGCATTTTCATTTGAGCAAGTCTGGTGGCCTAATAAAATCCACCTTTACGGACTGTTCTGTTTTTGACGATTCTGCCTTTTATTTTGCATTGCCTCTTTTGCTATGTTGGATGAATTTCTTTGATCCATTAATGTCCAGTAGCTTTATGCAATGTCCAGAAGTGTTAAGAATGATTGTGTCACCTCTGAACATGTGAATTTTTATTATGCACTAACCCTCTAATGAGTTGTTTCGAGTTTGGTGTGGAGGAAGTTTTCAAGGATCAAGAGAGGAGTATGATGCAATATGATCAAGGAGAGTGAAAGCTCTAAGCTTGGGGATGCCCCGGTGGTTCACCCCTGCATATTCTAAGAAGACTCAAGCGTCTAAGCTTGGGGATGCCCAAGGCATCCCCTTCTTCATCGACAACATTATCAGGTTCCTCCAGTGAAATTATATTTTTATTCCGTCACATCTTATGTACTTTGCTTGGAGCGTCGGTTTGTTTTTGTTTTTTGTTTTGTTTGAATAAAATGGATTCTAGCATTCACTTTGTGGGAGAGAGACACGCTCCGCTGTAGCATATGGAAAAATATGTCCTTAGGCTCTACTCATAGTATTCATGGCGAAGTTTCTTCTTCGTTAAATTGTTATATGGTTGGAATTGGAAAATGCTACATGTAGTAACTCTAAAATGTCTTGGATAATTTGATACTTGGCAATTGTTGTGCTCATGTTTAAGCTCTTGCGTCATATACTTTGCACCCATTAATGAAGAAACACTTAGAGCTTGCTAATTTGGATTGCATATTTGGTTTCTCTAGAGTCTAGATAACATCTAGTATTGAGTTTTGAACAACAAGGAAGACGGTATGGAGTCTTATAATGTTTACAATATGTCTTTTATGTGAGTTTTGCTGTACCGTTCATCCTTGTGTTTGTTTCAAATAACCTTGCTAGCCTAAACCTTGTATCGAGAGGGAATACTTCTCATGCATCCAAAATACTTGAGCCAACCACTATGCCATTTGTGTCCACCATACCTACCTACTACATGGTATTTCTCCGCCATTCCAAAGTAAATTGCTTGAGTGCTACCTTTAAAATTCCATCATTCACCTTTGCAATATATAGCTCATGGGACAAATAGCTTAAAAACTATTGTGGTATTGAATATGTACTTATGCACTTTATCTCTTATTAAGTTGCTTGTTGTGCGATAACCATGTTTACGGGGACGCCATCAACTATTCTTTGTTGAATATCATGTGAGTTGCTATGCATGTCCGTCTTGTCCGAAGTAAGAGAGATCTACCACCTTCATGGTTGGAGCATGCATATTGTTAGAGAAGAACTTTGGGCCGCTAACTAAAGCCATGATTCATGGTGGAAGTTTCAGTTTGGACATATATCCTCAATCTCATATGAGAATAATAATTGTTGCCACATGCTTATGCATTAAAGAGGAGTCCATTATCTATTGTCCATGTTGTCCCGGTATGGATGTCTAAGTTGAGAATAATCAAAAGCGAGAAATCCAAAATGCGAGCTTTCTCCTTAGACCTTTGTACAGGTGGCATGGAGGTACCCCATTGTGACACTTGGTTAAAACATGTGCATTGCAAAGATCCGGTAGTCCAAGCTAATTAGGACAAGGTGCGGGCACTATTAGTATACTATGCATGAGGCTTGCAACTTGTAAGATATAACTTTCATAACTCATATGCTTTATTACTACCGTTGACAAAATTGTTTCATGTTTTCAAAATAAAAGCTCTAGCACAAATATAGCAATCGACGCTTTCCTCTTTGAAGGACCATTCTCTTTACTTTTATGTTGAGTCGGTTCACCTATCTCTCTCCACCTCAAGAAGCAAACACTTGTGTGAACTGTGCATTGATTCTTACATACTTGCATATTGCACTTGTTATATTACTCTATGTTGACAATTATCCATGAGATATACATGTTACAAGTTGAAAGCAACCGCTGAAACTTAATCTTCCTTTGTGTTGCTTCAATACCTTTACTTTGATTTATTGCTTTATGAGTTAACTCTTATGCAAGACTTATTAATACTTGTCTTGAAGTACTATTCATGAAAAGTCTTTAATTTATGATTCACTTGTTTACTCATGTCATTACCATTGTTTTGATCGCTGCATTCACTACATATGTTTACAAATAGTATGATCAAGGTTATGATGGCATATCACTTCGAGAAATTATCTTTGTTATCGTTTTACCTGCTCGGGACGAGCGGAACTAAGCTTGGGGATGCTTGATACGTCTCCGACGTATCGATAATTTCTTATGTTCTATGCCATATTATTGATGATACCTACATGTTTTATGCACACTTTATGTCATATTCGTGCATTTTACGGAACTAACCTATTAACAAGATGCCGAAGTGCCAGTTCTCGTTTCTACGTCGTTTTTGGTTTCGGAAATCCTAGTAACGAAATATTC
>NC_061508.1:101097796-101118948 GCF_022539505.1 Lolium rigidum | reverse complement strand
ATGGGTCTACCTCCCTGCAGGTAGCTCAGAAAATTAAGCCAATTTACGTGCATGATCCTCGGATATGTACGCAACTTTCATTCAATTTGAGCATTTTCATTTGAGCAAGTCTGGTGGCCTAATAAAATCCACCTTTACGGACTGTTCTGTTTTTGACAGATTCTGCCTTTTATTTTGCATTGCCTCTTTTGCTATGTTGGATGAATTTCTTTGATCCATTAATGTCCAGGTAGCTTTATGCAATGTCCAGAAGTGTTAAGAATGATTGTGTCACCTCTGAACATGTGAATTTTTATTATGCACTAACCCTCTAATGAGTTGTTTCGAGTTTGGTGTGGAGGAAGTTTTCAAGGATCAAGAGAGGAGTATGATGCAATATGATCAAGGAGAGTGAAAGCTCTAAGCTTGGGGATGCCCCGGTGGTTCACCCCTGCATATTCTAAGAAGACTCAAGCGTCTAAGCTTGGGGATGCCCAAGGCATCCCCTTCTTCATCGACAACATTATCGAGGTTCCTCCAGGTGAAATTATATTTTTATTCCGTCACATCTTATGTACTTTGCTTGGAGCGTCGGTTTGTTTTTGTTTTTTGTTTTGTTTGAATAAAATGGATTCTAGCATTCACTTTGTGGGAGAGAGACACGCTCCGCTGTAGCATATGGAAAAATATGTCCTTAGGCTCTACTCATAGTATTCATGGCGAAGTTTCTTCTTCGTTAAATTGTTATATGGTTGGAATTGGAAAATGCTACATGTAGTAACTCTAAAATGTCTTGGATAATTTGATACTTGGCAATTGTTGTGCTCATGTTTAAGCTCTTGCGTCATATACTTTGCACCCATTAATGAAGAAACACTTAGAGCTTGCTAATTTGGATTGCATATTTGGTTTCTCTAGAGTCTAGATAACATCTAGTATTGAGTTTTGAACAACAAGGAAGACGGTATGGAGTCTTATAATGTTTACAATATGTCTTTTATGTGAGTTTTGTTGTACCGTTCATCCTTGTGTTTGTTTCAAATAACCTTGCTAGCCTAAACCTTGTATCGAGAGGGAATACTTCTCATGCATCCAAAATACTTGAGCCAACCACTATGCCATTTGTGTCCACCATACCTACCTACTACATGGTATTTCTCCGCCATTCCAAAGTAAATTGCTTGAGTGCTACCTTTAAAATTCCATCATTCACCTTTGCAATATATAGCTCATGGGACAAATAGCTTAAAAACTATTGTGGTATTGAATATGTACTTATGCACTTTATCTCTTATTAAGTTGCTTGTTGTGCGATAACCATGTTTACGGGGACGCCATCAACTATTCTTTGTTGAATATCATGTGAGTTGCTATGCATGTCGCGTCTTGTCCGAAGTAAGAGAGATCTACCACCTTCATGGTTGGAGCATGCATATTGTTAGAGAAGAACTTTGGGCCGCTAACTAAAGCCATGATTCATGGTGGAAGTTTCAGTTTGGACATATATCCTCAATCTCATATGAGAATAATAATTGTTGCCACATGCTTATGCATTAAAGAGGAGTCCATTATCTGTTGTCCATGTTGTCCCGGTATGGATGTCTAAGTTGAGAATAATCAAAAGCGAGAAATCCAAAATGCGAGCTTTCTCCTTAGACCTTTGTACAGGTGGCATGGAGGTACCCCATTGTGACACTTGGTTAAAACATGTGCATTGCAAAGATCCGGTAGTCCAAGCTAATTAGGACAAGGTGCGGGCACTATTAGTATACTATGCATGAGGCTTGCAACTTGTAAGATATAACTTTCATAACTCATATGCTTTATTACTACCGTTGACAAAATTGTTTCATGTTTTCAAAATAAAAGCTCTAGCACAAATATAGCAATCGACGCTTTCCTCTTTGAAGGACCATTCTCTTTACTTTTATGTTGAGTCAGTTCACCTATCTCTCTCCACCTCAAGAAGCAAACACTTGTGTGAACTGTGCATTGATTCTTACATACTTGCATATTGCACTTGTTATATTACTCTATGTTGACAATTATCCATGAGATATACATGTTACAAGTTGAAAGCAACCGCTGAAACTTAATCTTCCTTTGTGTTGCTTCAATACCTTTACTTTGATTTATTGCTTTATGAGTTAACTCTTATGCAAGACTTATTAATACTTGTCTTGAAGTACTATTCATGAAAAGTCTTTAATTTATGATTCACTTGTTTACTCATGTCATTACCATTGTTTTGATCGCTGCATTCACTACATATGTTTACAAATAGTATGATCAAGGTTATGATGGCATATCACTTCAGAAATTATCTTTGTTATCGTTTTACCTGCTCGGGACGAGCGAAACTAAGCTTGGGGATGCTTGATACGTCTCCGACGTATCGATAATTTCTTATGTTCTATGCCATATTATTGATGATACCTACATGTTTTATGCACACTTTATGTCATATTCGTGCATTTTCTGGAACTAACCTATTAACAAGATGCCGAAGTGCCGGTTCTGTTTTCTCGCTGTTTTTGGTTTCGAAATCCTAGTAACGAAATATTCTCGGAATTGGACGAAACGAAGACCCGGGGGCCTATTTTGCCACGAACCTTCCAGAAGACCGAAGAGCATACGAAGTGGGGCCACGAGGTGGCGACACCACATGGCGGCGCGGCCAAGGGGGGCCCGCGCCGCCCTATGGTGTGGGCCACTCGTTAGCCCCCCGACTCTGCCCTTCCGCCTACTTAAAGCCTCCGTCGCGAAACCCCTGATGCGAAAAACCACGATACGGAAAACCTTACTGAGACGCCGCCGCCGCCGATCCCATCTCGGGGGATTCTGGAGATCTCCTCCGGCACCCTGCCGGAGAGGGGATTCATCTCCCGGAGGACTCTACACCGCCATGGTCGCCTCCGGAGTGATGAGTGAGTAGTTCACCCCTGGACTATGGGTCCATAGAAGTAGCTAGATGGTTGTCTTCTCCTCATTGTGCTTCATTGTTGGATCTTGTGAGCTGCCTAACATGCTCAAGATCATCTATCTGTAATACTCTATGTTGTGTTTGTCGGGATCCGATGGATAGAGAATACCATGTTATGTTAATTATCAAGTTATTTCATATGTGTTGTTTATGATCTTGCATGCTCTCCGTTATTAGTAGCGGCTCTGGCCAAGTTGATGCTAGTAACTCCAAGAGGGAGTATTTATGCTCGATAGTGGGTTCATGCCTGCATTGACACCTGGGGGGTGACAGAAACCCCTAAGGTTGTGTTGTGCTGTTGCCACTAGGGATAAAACATTGATGCTATGTCCGAGGATGTAGTTATTGATTACATTACGCACCATACTTAATGCAATTGTCTGTTGCTTTGCAACTTAATACTTGGAAGGGGTTCGGACGATAACCCGAAGGTGGACTTTTTAGGCATAGATGCGGTTGGATGGCGGTCTATGTACTTTGTCGTAATGCCCAATTAAATCTCACTATACTTATCATGACATGTATGTGCATTGTTATGCCCTCTCTATTTGTCAATTGCCCGACTGTAATTTGTTCACCCAACATGCTTTTATCTTATGGGAGAGACACCTCTAGTGAACTCGTGGACCCCGGTCCATTCTTTTAATACTCGAAATACAAATCTGCTTGCAATACTTGTTTCATCTGTTTTCTCTCGCAAACAATCATCTTCCACACAATACGGTTAATCCTTTGTTATAGCAAGCCGGTGAGATTGACAACCTCACTGTTTCGTTGGGGCAAAGTACTTTGGTTGTGTTGTGCAGGTTCCACGTTGGCGCCGGAATCTCCGGTGTTGCGCCGCACTACATCCCGCCGCCATCAACCTTCAACGTGCTTCTTGACTCCTACTGGTTCGATTAAACCTTGGTTTCTTACTGAGGGAAACTTGCCACTGTGCGCATCACACCTTCCTCTTGGGGTTCCCAACGGACGTGTCAACTACACGCATCAGAACGTTGGGAGGAAGGTAATCCATGAAAATATCTTTCAGAGCCCTTTGTCAACGTATAATTTTGTGGAGAGCTCCATCAGAGACTTGGAGATGGCAGCGCCGATGCAGCAGGGATTACACAAAAGAAGACGAGATGAGCCAGCTCCAAGATGGATAGCACTGCCGATAGGTTATGCCAAAATTAATGTAGACGCAGCAGTTCAGAAACAGCGGTTTTCTGGTGCAGTTGCGGCGGTGTGTCGGGGACAAGACGGTGTGTTCTTGGGAGCTTCTGCACTATCCATACAAGGGATTAGCGATCCAGGAATTCTGGAGGCTATGGTGTGCCGCGAGGCACTCGCCCTGGCAGCAGACCTGCAGCTGGAGAACGTCAACATTTCATCCGATTGCCTTGAAGTGGTGAATAGTATCGATAATGCAAATATGGGACGGTTCAGCTCGGTTCTACAGGAGATAAGGCGAGAAGGAGTGAGTTTAATTCTGTGGAGTTCAGGCACGAGCGGAGGGAGTCAAACAAAGAGGCCCATGGCCTAGCTCGTAGCTCAGCATATTTAGATTTCGGTCGTCATGTCTGGCTTGTTCATTCACCAGACCCAATTTGTATTCCTTTAAACCTTCCTATACCATAAAGTGACGGCTGTATTTCCTCCAAAAAAAAGGAACGTTGGAAGGCACTCCAACGGTCAATACGGTCGAAGATGCTGGAGTTTCAGCTGATGCCGAAGTGGGCGCAACGCCCGAAGAGAGGAATGATCTAGCTAAATCTGTTGGAGGTACGCATGTACAGGCTGCACCAGTTTGGCTGGAGGCGAACATTCCACTAAGAAAGTGTCAACACCCGGATTTTTAAGTCCAGATGCCTATTATGCCATTCATCGCAATCCCAGGAATATTGTTGTTGCGAGACATAACAGTCGAATATCATAAGTCATCATTTATTACACTCCATACTTGTCTTACAAATTCAGATCACCTGATTCATATTACACAAATAGTTGATCTATTGATCAACGAACACAGTTCATAGCGGAAGCGTAAATAGAAGGGACTCTCTAGTCCACAGGCCAACGCTTGACGTCGGAAGACTCCTAGTTGTCGTAGGCGTCCTGCTGGTCGTCACCTTGGTAGTTCTGCTCCTCTTCATATTCTGGCCATTTGAATAGCCAGGGACACAGCCGTGAGTACTTTAAGTACTTGTAAACTAATACTAGTGTAAGTACTATCAATTCTAGTATTGGGGTGCTAAGCTCTAGTTTATTTTGCATAAAGCCAGTTTTAGTTCACAAGTATTTGATAAAAGACTCTTCATGTGCTAACTAACTCAAGTGGGAACATTAGTGTCATTCCCACAACTCAGTTGTGATTCAAATCAAGTCACCATTCACTTCATCAACATTTTCAAGAAACATCTGACACCGAAAACTGTATGGCCTTTCCAACCGTCCGTAACCGTGGACACGGCTATTCGAATAGATTTACACTCTGCAGAGGTTGCACACTTTTGCCACAACATTTGATTTCATCCGTCGGGGATAACCCTGAATCATCGTAACTCAGTACGCGGATCATCAACCATAACCTTTCACTTACATACCCTAGTATAGGTACCTCTCCCCATGAGCTTGGCCTCCCGAGTGAAGACCAATCTGTCAACTCGGGAACCGCACAGGGCTTGGGCCGTACATTCACCTTATTTCACATCATTTCACATTCTACGGAGGCAGCCTCGGCATAACCCCTATGATGCTTGTTCAGAGGGAACCCATACTAAGATGCATAAACTTCCAGTTAAGCCCTACGCATAATCAGGTATTGTGGGGGTACTCAAAAATTGGAAAGGTATCGCATCCAAACCAATATCATTTTTATTCAAAATCCACCATAATCTTCACAGGTCACATTCACCTTCCAACTCTTTCAATAGAATGACTTCCTCATTCCAAGGTTTTCAAATTCATTTCAAACTCACAAGCTCCCATCTAGAGTAGTCAAATTTTATTTGTTAGCACTAGCAACTAGTCATGAGGGGTGCTACTTAACTCATAAGCTCCTTAAGCTAAGTTTGATACTCTTGCTCTACTCTAAACTTAGACCAAAGTTAACTATAAAAGTAAGCTTTAAATAAATCAAGTAAAAGCTTGCAATGTGAAAACTTGGGATGGGATCATTAAGCACAAAGTAAAGTGGAGTGGTGCCTTGCTCATGAGAGCTTTGCACTTGCAAGAATATTAGCTTGCCTTGGTTGGTGTACTGGTCAAAGTGGTCTTCCTCCTCTTGATGGTAGACCTCCTCTTCCTGGTACTCTTCGGTGCTAGCATCTAAAAACGGATACGAAGTAGCAATCACCAAACAAGTTTCAAGAGCTATACTAAGCACACACAATGGGTTCACACAACTCTCCTAGCATTCCACACTTACTAGCATGTGAGTTGTCTTTGTTTTCTTATTAAGAGAAAAATAATTTCCTCTCATTACACATATGTAGATTAGAGTTTCTATTTAATTCTTGGAGGAAATAATTTCCTCTCATTGAATCATATTAAGATTTAATCTCCTCAAACATCATGCATGAATCCATGTTGACCAAAGGCAACTATTCATCATCATTAATTGGGAAAACAATTTAAATGAGGTAGAGTACCTCATACTATTTATCAATACTAATTATGATTTAATATCACCAAGTAATTTCATGTGAGAGTATTTAGACCAGGGTCACAACTTCATATGAAAGTACTTGGGACAAGATTTAAATGAAGCAAAACACTTCATATGATTTACATAATAGTTTTGGACAATATCATTTGACTAAACTAGCCATATAGTCCTTTATTTAAACTAGGCCATGATCACTCAAAGTAACCATACCATGTTTTTGCAGAAACAATTAGTGTAAGTGAAATGTGAGCTGTGAGAGTTGAAATCAACTTAATATCATTTTTGGTTGATTTTTAATAATTGTTTGAATGTGCAAAAGTCCCTGACTTGTTCTTTTTGTCACATTATTTCTACAATGAATCTCACAGTGATACTAGTGGGGTTGTGTAGATATTTTCACTAGCTTTCCAACGGTATATAATTCATCAAATTTGGTTAAGCCAATTTGAATCTATTCAATTTTGAAAACAGGGTCACTATTGAATTTGATTTAAACAATTGTCACATTTGAATTTGGAAACGGGCCGGCGGGAAACTAAACCGGCCCAAATCATTTAAACAGACAAAGTCCAGCCCACCAAGCGTCCACGCATGCGTGGGCTGTCTGACGGTGGGGCCTGCCTGTCAGCGGCTCATCTAACCCGAATCGGTACGGGGCGTTCTGAGACGCACGATTAGATCGCGATCCAACGGACCACGTCCATCGTCGTCGACGGCGAGAGGAAGTTACTGGTGTGGCGGCACTAGGGGGTCGGAGAGCTCACCGGGGCTCCAACGGCGGTGGGCAGTATGCGCGGTGAAGGTGTAGACGACGGCGAGGCTCCAGGTAGCAGCGACGCGTCCTGGGGCGGCTCCAATCGTCGGCGATGTTCCGCGGCGGCGCACGGCAGTGAGGTAGAAATTGAGCGGCGGCGGTGGCTAATCGAGGCAGTGGAGTAGCTCAGGATTGTCGAGGGAGAAGAGGTGAGTGTGCTGGTGTGCTGAGATCGACGCGAGGGAGTCTCCTTTTATAGGCGCGGAAGTGGTCGTGGGTGCTGCGGCGAACTCGACCACGATGCGGCTTCTCCAGCGGTCTATCGGGCTAGGCGAGTGCGGTGTACTGTTCTGCGCATCCTGGCGAATCTATGGACGGCGCTAGCTAGCTCAGGCGGTGCCTAACACGGTCTGGCTGTCGCGAGTTCTGGCGCGGCAATGGCGGGATTTCGTCCTCGTCTCCGGCGGCGGCGGGCACGGGTTGGTGTCGCGAGGTTGTCTGGCGGCGTCGCGGTGGCGTGGCGATGCTCAACGCGCAGAGAGGGGGTCCAGGGGATGCGCGAGGTGGCGGTGCGGTGCGTGTCCAGTGCGTGTTGATGGCATGTAAGACACACGTCCGTTGGGAACCCCAAGAGGAAGGTGTGATGCGCACAGCAGCAAGTTTTCCCTCAGTAAGAAACCAAGGTTATCGAACCAGTAGGAGTCAAGGAACACGTGAAGGTTGTTGGTGGCGGAGTGTAGTGCGGCGCAACACCAGGGATTCCGGCGCCAACGTGGAACCTGCACAAAACAATCAAAGTACTTTGCCCCAACGTAACAGTGAGGTTGTCAATCTCACCGGCTTGCTGTAAACAAAGGATTAGATGTATAGTGTGGAAGATGATGTTTGTTTGCGAAGAACAGTAAAGAACAAGTATTGCAGCAGATTGTATTTCAGATGTAAAGAATGGACAGGGGTCCACAGTTCACTAGTGGTGTCTCTCCCATAAGATAAATAGCATGTTGGGTGAACAAATTACATTTGGGCAATTGACAAATAAAGAAGGCATAACAATGCACATACATATATCATGATGAGTACTATGAGATTTAATCAGGGCATTACGACAAAGTACATAGACCGCTATCCAGCATGCATCTATGCCTAAAAAGTCCACCTTCAGGTTATCATCCGAACCCCTTCCAGTATTAAGTTGCAAACAACAGACAATTGCATTAAGTATGGTGCGTAATGTAACTAACACAAATATCCTTAGACAAAGCATTGATGTTTTATCTCTTGTGGCAACAGCACATCCACAACCTTAGAACTTTCTGTCACTGTCCCAGATTCAATGGAGGCATGAAACCACTATCGAGCATAAATACTCCCTCTTGGAGTTACAAGTATCAACTTGGCCAGAGCCTCTACTAGCAACGGAGAGCATGCAAGAACATAAACAACATATATGATAGATTGATAATCAACTTGACATAGTATTCTATATTCATCGGATCCCAACAAACACAACATGTAGCATTACAAATAGATGATCTTGATCATGATAGGCAGCTCACAAGATCTAACATGATAGCACAATGAGGAGAAGACAACCATCTAGCTACTGCTATGGACCCATAGTCCAGGGGTGAACTACTCACACATCGATCCGGAGGCGATCATGGTGATGAAGAGACCTCCGGGAGATGATTCCCCTCTCCGTCAGGATGCCGGAGGCGATCTCCTGAATCCCCCGAGATGGGATTGGCGGCGGCGGCGTCTCTGGAAGGTTTTTCCGTATCATGGCTCTCGGTACTGGGGGTTTCGCGACGAAGGCTTTAAGTAGGCGGAAGGGCGGAGTCGGAGGAGGAACGGGGGCCCCACACGCTAGGGCGGCGCGGGCCACCCTTAGGCCGCGCGGCCCTAGTGTGGCGGCGCCTCGTCGCCCCACTTCGTTTCCCTTTCGGTCTTCTGGAAGCTTCGTGGAAAAATAAGACCCTGGACGTTGATTTCGTCCAATTCCGAGAATATTTTCTTTGTAGGATTTCTGAAGCCAAAAACAGCAGAAAACAACAACTGGCTCTTCGGCATCTCATCAATAGGTTAGTGCCGGAAAATGCATAAATATGACATATAATGTGTATAAAACATGTGAGTATCATCATAAAAGTAGCATGGAACATAAGAATTTATAGATACGTTTGAGACGTATCAAGCATCCCCAAGCTTAGTTCCTACTCGCCCTCGAGTAGGTAAACGATAACAAGGATAATTTCTGAAGTGACATGCTATCATAATCTTGATCAATACTATTATAAAGCATATGAGATGAATGCAGCGATTCGAAGCAATGGTGAAGATAATGAGTAAACAAATGAATCATATAGCAAATACTTTTCATGAATAATACTTTCAAGACAAGCATCAATAAGAGTTGCATAAGAGTTACTCATAAAGCAATAAATTCTTAATAAAAAGCTTTGAAACAACACAAAGGAAGATATAAGTTTCAGCAGTTGCTTTCAACTTCAACATATTTATCGCATGGATAATTGTCAACACATAGTAATGTAATAAGTGCAATAGGTAAACATGTAAGAATCAATGCACACAGTTTACAAGTGTTTGCTTCTGAGATAGAAAGAATAGGTAAACTGACTCAATAATAAAGTAGAAGAATGGCCCTTCGCAGAGGGAAGCATGGATTACTATTTTTGTGCTAGATCTTTTCATTTTGAAAACATAGAAACAATTTTGTCAATGGTAGTAATAAATCATATGTGTTATGTATAAGACATCTTATAAGTTGCAAGCCTCATGCATAGTATACCAATAGTGCTCGCACCTTGTCCTAATTAGCTTGGATTAACATGGATTATCATTGCATAGCATATGTTTCAACCAAGTGTCACAAAGGGGTACCTCTATGCCGCCTGTACAAAGGTCTAAGGAGAAAGTTCGCATTGGATTTCTCCCTTTTGATTATTCTCAACTTAGACATCCATACCGGGACAACATAGACAACAGATAATGGACTCCTCTTTAATGCATAAGCATTCAACAACAGATAAAGTTCTCATAAGAGATTGAGGATTAATGTCCAATCTGAAACTTCCACCAAGAATCATGGCTTTAGTTAGCGGCCCAATGTTCTTCTCTAACAATATGCATACTCAAACCATTTGATCATGAAAATCGCCCCTACTTCAGACAAGACGAACATGCATAGAAACTCACATGATATTCAACAAAGGTAAAAGTTGATGGCGTCCCCGAAACATGGTTACCGCTCAACAAGCAACTTATTAAGAAATAAGACACATAAGTACATATTCTTCACCACAATAGTTTTTAAGGCTATTTTCCCATGAGCTATATATTGCAAAGACAAAGAATGGAATTTTAAAGGTAGCATTCAAGTAATGTACTTTGGAATGGCAGAGAAATACCATGTAGTAGGTAGGTATGGTGGACACAAATGGCATAGTTTTTGGCTCAAGGATTTGGATGCATGAGAAGAATTCCTCTCAATACAAGGCTAGGCTAGCAAGGTTGTTTGAAGCAAACTCAAGTATAAAAGGTGCAGCAAAGCTCACATACGAACATATTGTAAGTATTATAAGACTTCACATTGTCTCCTTGTTGTTCAAACACCTTAACCAGAAAATATCTAGACTCTAGAGAAACCAATCATGCAAACCAAATTTTAACAAGCTCTATGTAGTTCTTCATTAATAGGTGCAAAGTACATGATGCAAGAGCTTAAACATGATCTATATGAGCACAACAATTGCCAAGTATCAAATTATTCAAGACATTATACCAATTACCACATGCGGCATTTTCTGTTTCCAACCATTTAACAGTGAACGAAGTAGTTCAACCTTCGCAATGAACATTAAGAATAAAGCTAAGAACATATGTGTTCATACGAAACAGCGGAGCGTGTCTCTCTCCCACACAAGGAATGCTAGGATCCGATTTTATTCAAACAAAAACAAAAATAAAAACAAACAGACGCTCCAAGTAAAGCACATAAGATGTGACGGAATAAAAATATAGGTTCACTAGAGGTGACCTGATAAGTTGTCGATGAAGAAGGGATGCCTTGGGCATCCCCAAGATTAGATGCTTGAGTCTTCTTAAAATATGCAGGGATGAACCACGGGGGCATCCCCAAGCTTAGACTTTTCACTCTTCTTGGTCTCATTGTATCATCCTCCTCTCTTGACCCTTGAAAACTTCCTCCACACCAAACTCAAAACAAACTCATTAGAGGGTTAGTGCATAATCAAAAATTCATATATTCAGAGGTTACATAATCATTCTTAACACTTCTGGACATTGCACAAAGCTACTGAAAGTTAATGGAACAAAGAAATCCATCAAACATAGCAAAACAGGCAATGCAAAATAAAAGGCAGAATCTATCAAAACAGAACAGTCCGTAAAGACGAATTTTTCTGGGGCACTTAACTTGATCAGATGAAAATGCTCAAATTTAATGAAAGTTGCGTACATATCTACGGATCACGCATGTAAATTGGCAGATTTTTCTAAGTTACCTACAGACGGGGCGGCTCAATTTCGTGACAGCAAGAAATCTGTTTCTGCACAGTAATCCAAATCTAGTATTGACTTTACTATCAAAGACTTTACTTGGCACAACAATGCAATAAAATAAAGATAAGGAGAGGTTGCTACAGTAGTAACAACTTCAAGACTCAAATATAAAACAAAGATGCAGAAGTAAAATGATGGGTTGTCTCCCATAAGCGCTTTTCTTTAACGCCTTTCAGCTAGGCGCAGAAAGTGTGAATCAAGTATTGTCAAGAGACGAAGCATCAACATCATAATTTGTTCTAACAATAGAATCATAAGGTAACTTCATTCTCTTTCTAGGGAAGTGTTCCATACCTTTCTTGAGAGGAAATTGATATTTAATATTACCTTCCTTCATATCAATGGTAGCACCAACAGTTCGAAGAAAAGGTCTTCCCAATATAATGGGACAGGATGCATTGCATTCAATATCCAAGACAACAAAATCAACGGGGACAAGGTTATTGTTAACCATAATGCGAACATTATCAATCCTCCCCAAAGGTTTCTTTATATCATTATCAGCAAGATTAACATCCAAATAACAATTTTTCAATGGTGGCAAGTCAAGCATATCATAGATTTTCTTAGGCATAACAGAAATACTTGCACCAAGATCACATAAAGCATTACAATAAAAATCATTGACCCTTATCTTAATGATGGGCTCCCAACCATCTTCTAACTTCTTAGGAATAGAGGTTTCAAGTTTTAGTTTCTCTTCTCTAGCTTTTATGAGATCATTTGTAATATGTTTTGTAAAGGCCAAATTTATAGCACTAGCATTGGGACTTTTAGCAAGTTTTTGTAAGAACTTTATAACTTCAGAGATGTGAAAATCATCAAAATCTAAACCATTATGATCTACAGCAATGGGATCATTGTCCCCAACATTTTGAAAAATTTCAGCAATTTTATCACAAACAGTTTCAGCAGTTTTAGCAGTTTCAGGCAATTTTGCACGCTTTGCACTAGGAGTAGAAACATTGCCAACACCAATTATTTTATCATTGATAGTAGGGGGTGTAGCAACATGTGAAGCATTATCATTACTAGTGGTGGTAATAGTCCAAACTTTAGCTACATTATTCTCTTTAGCTAGTTTGTCGTTTTCTTCTCTTTCCCACCTAGCATGCAATTCAGCCATCAATCTAATATTTTCATTAATTCGAACTTGGATGACGTTTGCTGTAGTAACAATTTTATTATCATTATCCTTATTAGGCATAACTTTCAATTTTAAAAGATCAACATCAGAGGCAAGTCTATCAACCTTAGAAGCAAGAATATCAATTTTATCAAGCTTTTCTTCAACAGATTTGTTAAAAGCAGTTTGTGTACTAATAAATTCTTTAAGCATGGCTTCAAGACCAGGGGGTAAATTCCTATTATTGTTGTAAGAATTCGCAGAAGAATTACCATAACCATTACCATTAGCAGAAGGATATGGCCTATAGTTGTTACCAGAATTATTCCTATAAGCATTGTTGTTGAAATTATTACTTTTAATGAAATTCACATCAACATGTTCTCTTGGGCAACCAATGAAGCTAAAGGAACATTATTAGGATCAACATTAGATCTACCATTCACAAGCATAGACATAATAGCATCAATCTTATCACTCAAGGAGGAGGTTTCTTCAACAGAATTTACCTTCTTACCTTGTGGAGCTCTTTCCGTGTGCCATTCAGAGTAATTTATCATCATATCATCAAGAAGCTTTGTTGCCGCCCCCAAAGTAATGGACATAAAGATACCTCCAGCAGCTGAATCCAATAGGTTCCGCGAAGAAAAAATCAATCCTGCATAGAAGGTTTGGATGATCATCCAAGTAGTCAGTCCATGGGTAGGGCAATTCTTTACCAAAGATTTCATTCTCTCCCATGCTTGAGCAACATTTTCATTATCTAATTGCTTAAAATTCATTATGCTACTTCTCAACGATATAATTTTAGCGGGAGGATAATATCTACCAATGAAAGCATCCTTACATTTAGTCCATGAATCAATACTATTTCTAGGCAAAGATAGCAACCAATATTTAGCTCTTCCTCTTAAGGAGAAAGGAAACAATTTTAATTTTATAATGTCACCATCTACATCCTTATACTTTTGCATTTCACATAGTTCAACAAAATTATTAAGATGGGCAGCGAGCATCATCAGAACTAACACCAGAAAATTGCTCTCTCATAACCAGATTTAGTAAAGCAGGTTTAATTTCAAAGAATTCTGTTGTAGTAGCAGGTGGAGCAATAGGTGTGCATAGGAAATCATTATTATTTGTGCTAGTGAAGTCACACAACTTAGTATTCTCAACAGTACCCATTTTAGCAGTAGTAAATAAAGAAAAGTAAATAAAGTAAATGCAAGTAACTAATTTTTTTGTGTTTTTAATATGGAGAACAAGACAGTAAATAAAGAAAAACTAGCAATTAATTTTTTGTGTTTTTTATATAAGAGCAAACAAAGCAGTAAATAAAATAAAGTAAAGCAAGACAAAAAAACAAAGTAAAGAGATTGGATGTGGGAGACTCCCCTTGCAGCGTGTCTTGATCTCCCCGGCAACGGCGCCAGAAAAAGTGCTTGATGGCGTGTAAGACACACGTCCGTTGGGAACCCCAAGAGGAAGGTGTGATGCGCACAGCAGCAAGTTTTCCCTCAGTAAGAAACCAAGGTTATCGAACCAGTAGGAGTCAAGGAACACGTGAAGGTTGTTGGTGGCGGAGTGTAGTGCGGCGCAACACCAGGGATTCCAGCGCCAACGTGGAACCTGCACAACACAATCAAAGTACTTTGCCCCAACGTAACAGTGAGGTTGTCAATCTCACCGGCTTGCTGTAAACAAAGGATTAGATGTATAGTGTGGAAGATGATGTTTGTTTGCGAAGAACAGTAAAGAACAAGTATTGCAGCAGATTGTATTTCAGATGTAAAGAATGGACCGGGGTCCACAGTTCACTAGTGGTGTCTCTCCCATAAGATAAATAACATGTTGGGTGAACAAATTACAGTTGGGAATTGACAAATAAAGAAGGCATAACAATGCACATACATATATCATGATGAGTACTATGAGATTTAATCAGGGCATTACGACAAAGTACATAGACCGCTATCCAGCATGCATCTATGCCTAAAAAGTCCACCTTCGGGTTATCATCCAAACCCCTTCCAGTATTAAGTTGCAAACAACAGACAATTGCATTAAGTATGGTGCGTAATGTAATCAACACAAATATCCTTAGACAAAGCATTGATGTTTTATCTCTAGTGGCAACAGCACATCCACAACCTTAGAACTTTCTGTCACTGTCCCACATTCAATGGAGGCATGAACCCACTATCGAGCATAAATACTCCCTCTTGGAGTTACAAGTATCAACTTGGCCAGAGCCTCTACTAGCAACGGAGAGCATGCAAGAACATAAACAACATATATGATAGATTGATAATCAACTTGACATAGTATTCTATATTCATCGGATCCCAACAAACACAACATGTAGCATTACAAATAGATGATCTTGATCATGATAGGCAGCTCACAAGATCTAACATGATAGCACAATGAGGAGAAGACAACCATCTAGCTACTGCTATGGACCCATAGTCCAGGGGTGAACTACTCACACATCGATCCGGAGGCGATCATGCTGATGAAGAGACCTCTGGGAGATGATTCCCCTCTCCAGCAGGGTGCCGGAGGCGATCTCCTGAATCCCCCGAGATGGGATTGGCGGCGGCGGCGTCTCTGGAAGGTTTTTCATATCGTGGCTCTCGGTACTGGGGGTTTCGCGACGAAGGCTTTAAGTAGGTGGAAGGGCGGAGTCGGAGGAGGCACGGGGGCCCCACACGCTAGGCCGGCGCGGGCCACCCTTAGGCCGCGCGGCCCTAGTGTGGCGGCGCCTCGTCGCCCCACTTCGTTTCCCTTTCGGTCTTCTTGAAGCTTCGTGGAAAAATAAGACCTTGGGCGTTGATTTCGTCCAATTCTGAGAATATTTCCTTTGTAGGATTTACGAAACCAAAAACAGCGAGAAAACGAGCAAGCGGCTCTTCGGCATCTCATCAATAGGTTAGTGCCGGAAAATGCATAAATATGACATATAATGTGTATAAAACATGTGAGTATCATCATAAAAGTAGCATGGAACATAAGAAATTATAGATACGTTTGAGACGTATCACGTGTCTGCGGCGTGCACGCGCGACGACGTCGGCATGGCTTGGCCGTCCTGGGCGCGAGCTGGTCCGGCGACTGTCGGCCTCCTCCTCGACCATGACTGGCGTAGGCCGGTGCAATAGGGTGCGGTGTCGACGTTTGGCATGGTGGCCAGTGCTGGTGAAGAAGGGAGAGAGGGGAGGGGCATGCATGTGCTCATGGCCGGCATGGCCATGGCTATGCCATGTGTGCCCTCCATCTTAGGGTGGCTAGGGTTGGTGTTGGTGGAGAGGGAACCAGTAGAGGCCAAGTGGTGGAGTTAGGGTTAGGCAAACACTATTTGGAATAGTGTTTAGGATTTGATCATAATTGCAAATTCAAATTTGTGTCAAATTTGCTCCATGCAATGTACTTCCAAAATTTGAAAATGATTGGGTTGGGTTGGTTGCAAATGACCAGAGACACACAATGGTGGTGGTGGAATTTTAAAAATAAAAGTAATGCAAAATTTGCAAAATGTGAGATTGTTGAATTTGTTAAAAAGTCTCAACTTTGCATGAGCATAGTTTTTGATCCAGGGTGAATTTGATATGGTGGTCTTTACAAAAGTTGTTCACCTTGATGTGTACTTGGATGAGGTGCAAAGAATTGGATTTGTTTGGTTTGAAAATCTTGAAATCCAGGGGCTCAAAGTAGTGACCAGATTGTAAATGGCAGAATTGACCATTATTACATGTGATCATATTTTGAGTTCAACCTTGATTTGATTTGAGTTTCTTTGATTCCAAAGTTGTAATAAGTGTTTAATAACATAATACAACTAATGGTGAAAGTCAATTTGGTCTAGGGTAAAGATTTCCAAAAATGGCATAAGCCATATGTGAGGGTTTTAGGGTTTTTCTTATTTGATTTCTTTTCTTTTTCTTGGATTTGAATTGTGATCTTTTCTTGATCCATTTAGGGTTTTAGGGTTTAGTACATAAGCACAATAACAATCATCATGGCATATCACTCAAAAATGCACAAGTCCTATGCATAGCACTATATGCAAATAAAAGTTTTTGTTGGTTCCAAATTTTGGATAATTGAAATTCTTCTTCTTCCTTTATTTGAAATTTGGGATGTTACAGAAAGCGGACACGTTACATGTGTCTAGAGCTAATGGAATTAGCTATGCATGAGCAAGCTTGTACGGGGGTGCATTATAGCCAAAAGCATCGGCTAGAATCGCATCCATCAGGCAAGAAGCTAGATGTGCACGTTCGTCTGAATCTCGGTGAGAAAGTACTTCGATGAGATCACAGTGGTGAGTCGCAAGGGAGCAACGTGGGACCTCAACCAGAAAATGGAGGACCCTCAAATAAAGAAACAAGCGCGACGTCGAGTGCAGAAGAGTACGTCGTGCTATCTCCGACTGCACTGGGAGATAAGACGACTACAACCGACGAGAGAACGCGTGCGACGCGTGTTAGACTATTATCCGAAGAAGGAACTTTGGATGGTTAATAATCTGGTAAAGATGAAGCACACAAAGCAATGTTTGTTCATCAAGGAACCGGTGAAGACGGAAAATGCGGACAAGGAAAGTTGGCATCAAGGCATGGAGAGACCGACGAAAGTAAAGTCGGTGACATGGGTGCTACGAGGAGCGGCAAAAGCAATACCGAGGAAGACGCCTGCGAGAAGCAGCTGGCGCATTTGGGATCCAGGTCGAGGTAAAGCGCATGTCGTGCTTGTTAGGGAAATATGCTTGTTGTATTACCAGGGGGCCAAAGGCCACAATATATAGTACATGTACAGGTGCACATATGCAGAAAGCCCCCTAACATATGGGGAAACTACAATAGACATATATATACATCTAACACCCCCCGTCAAACTCATGCATGGTGGATCCACAACACTGAGTTTGGAGAGTAAGAAATCATGCTGCGCTCGAGTCTTTGCCTTCGTAAAGAAATCCGCCAACTGCAAATCTGAAGGCACATAATGAACCGCAACAACATCATCCTGTACCTGTGCACGTGTGTAAAAAGCATCAATATGCTTGGTCAGCTCATGCTTGACCGGATCACGTGCAATACCGATAGCACTCGTATCGTCGGACAAAAGTGGAGTGGGTGTCGTAACAGAGACCCCAAAATATGCAAGCAACCACCGTAACCAAGTCACCTCAGCAATCAACAAAGCCATAGCCCGCAACTCAGCCTCAACACTCGAATGAGAAACTGCGATCTATTTCTTCGTCTTCCAAGCAACAAGCGAACCACCAAGAAACACACAGTAAGCAGAAAGCGAACGACGATCCGTAGGATCACTCGCCCACGTAGCATCCGAATAGCACTGGAGCTGGAGAGAGCTGGAACGGGGAAAGAAAAGGCGACGAGTGATCGTGCCACGAAGATAACGAACAACACGGAGGAGATGACTATAGTGAACAGTGGTAGGAGCTGAGACAAACTGACTCAGAATATGAACATGATAAGAAATATCAGGACGAGTGACACAACAAGATAAACAAGACTCCCAACAAGATGGCGATAACGGGTGGGATCAGAAAGAGGATCACCATCAGTAGGACGAAGCTTAACATTAAGCTCCATAGGAGTATCGACTGTGCGCTCATCCCCAAGAGCAGCACGAGCAAGAAGATCCCGAATGTACTTTTCCCGAGAGATAGAAAAGCCATCGAAGTGGAGGAAACCTCAATGCCAAGAAAATAGCGAAGAGGACCAAGATCAGTCATAAGAAACTGATCACGAAGACGAGCCTTGACGAAGGCAATATACTCAGGATCATCACCAGTAATGATCATATCATCAACATAGATAAGAAGAAGAGTACGTCCACGAGGAGAAGTGTGAACGAAAAGTGCTGGATCATGAATACTAGGAGAGAAACCAGCAGCAGTCACCACAGAGGCGAAGCGCTCAAACCAGGCACGAGGGGCCTGTTTGAGACCATAGAGAGAACGTCGAAGACGACAAACCATCCCATCGGGAACAGAATACCCATGAGGAGGCTGCATGTATACCTCCTCACTCAACTCGCCATTAAGAAAAGCATTCTGAACATCAAGCTGGGAGACAGACCAGTGGCAAACAGAAGCAACAGCAAGAAGGGTACGCACAGTAGTCATATGAGCCACATGGGCAAAAGTATCATCATAGTCACGGCCGTGCTCCTGCTGAAAGCCACGAGCCACAAGACGCGCTTTATAGCGCTCAAGAGATCCATCAGAGCGAGTCTTAATTTTATAGACCCACTTACACGTGATAGGACGAACACCAGAAGGGGGAGAAACAAGATCCCAAGTGCCAGTGCGCTCAAGCGCAGCGATCTCCTCAGCCATGGCAATCTGCCATTTAGGATGACGCTCGGCATCCCGATAAGAAGTCGGCTCGAAAACGACAGAGAGACCATACTGACTAGGAGAGTAACGAGCTGGAGCACGACGCTGACGGATAGGCCGGGAAGGGGGAAGGTCATCAGCGGAGGACAACTCATCAGAAGAAGAGGAAAAAGGGACAGCATCAGAAGGATCCGAAGCCGGAGAATGAGGAGTACTAGGTGGACTAGACAGAGGAGAGGATGGCGCCGAAGGGGGCGCATCAGGACTAGGAGGGGGTGGAGACGGGATAACGGGGGGTGCATCCGGAAAAAGAAGGAAAGAGATATCATCCACCGGGTAAGTACCCGAGGTGGGACGAGGATAGAAGGGACGCGTCTCATCAAACGTGACATCACGAGAGATGCGCATCCGACGACCAACGGGGTCCCAACAGCGATAGCCCTTATGCTCATCATTGTATCCGAGAAAAACACACTCAACAGACTGAGCGGTCAGCTTGGTGCGATCGTGAGGAGGGAGAAGAACATAGCAAACGCAACCAAATAAACGAAATGTCGAGTAATCTGGAGAGCAACCAGAAAAACGCTCGAGAGGAATGCCACCTTGAAGGGCAGCAGAAGGCTGAATGTTAATGAGGTAAGTCGACGTAGCGACAGCCTCAGCCCAGAAATGCGGCGGAAGAGAGGAAGCAATCATCATAGCACGGGTAGTCTCAAGAATATGACGATGCTTACGCTCGGCGACACCATTTTGAGCATGGGCGCCGGGACACGAGAACTGGGCAAGGGTGCCCTGCTCAGCAAGAACACCACGTAGGTGCTGGGAGATATACTCTCCTGCAGAGTCAGCACGAAACACACGAATAGGCGTGGAATACTGAGTACGAACCATGGCTGCAAAACGTTGATAAATAGAAAGCACCTCACTGCGAGAGTGCATAAGAAACAACCAGGTGTATCTCGAAAAATCATCAATAAACAAAATATAGTATCGATGACCCCCTTTCGAAGGAAAGGGAGCCGGACCCCAAACATCCGAATGAACTAAATCAAAAGGTCGCCGTGATACGTACGCACTAGTAGGATAGGGAAGCTGAATCTGTTTGCCTAGCCTACAACCCCGACACGAATGCAAAGACACATCTCCCGAGACAGACCCCAGAAGACCACGACGAACTAATGACGATAAACGGGAGCCACAGACGTGACCCAGCCGATGATGCCACTGCTGAAAAGATCCAGTGACAGAAGCAGCAACCGCAGGAGAACTAGCAGATGAAGTGGCAGCAGAAGGAACTCGAAGCCAGTCTAACTCCCAGAGCCCCGGGGACTCAAGGCTGCGAGGGCCAGCTCCAACTAGGGCCTGTGTACGGCGGTCCTGAACAGGACAAGAATCATCGTCAAGAATGACGCGACAACCAGAATCAGTAAGCTGACTAGCGGAAAACATGTTCATCTTAAGACTAGGAACATGAGAAACATCAGGTACAGAAAAAGAAGTAGTAGAAAGGGTGCCTCGACTGGAAACAGGGAGAGAGGTACCATCAGCCGTGATAACACGAACAGGAGAAACAAGAGAGCGAAGAGCAGAAAGAATAGAACACGCAGAGGTCATATGAAAAGAAGCGCCAGAATCCAGATACCACGGGGATGACGTACCGATCTGTGTGGAAGGTGGTGGTCGTGC
>NC_061508.1:101074120-101097696 GCF_022539505.1 Lolium rigidum | reverse complement strand
TTTTTGAATTTTTATGCCCATTTGAATCTTGGTCAAATCCTAGGTTTGACCATTTGAACAAGTTTAAAACATGAATATAAAAAAGTAAGCATGTATGCTTCTTAGTCACTCCAAAATGAAGCTCTTGGGAGGGTTTTCGAAATTTTCATGTTTGAAACCAAAAACCACATCTCTTCATGCTTTACTTCATGGGATTTCTATTTTCGTGCCCCTGGTTCGTTAGTTGTACTCAGTTTTCCCCAGCCCCTTAGTTTTTCCTCAGTTTTCCCCTCCCTCTAGTTTGAAACCCGTCGCGGAGCGCTCCGGACGGGAGGGTTGCCGTCTGGTCGAGAGGCCTTCACCGTTACCGGTGACGGCTAGGGAGCAGCGTTGGTGTTGAATTGACCGTTTCTTTCGAACTATGTTGATTGTTGACTCGAGGAGCTCACCCAAAGCTTTCCACTCCGCCCGATCTGCGGAGGAGCTCACACACCGCCCCTCCGCCGCCACGCCGTCCTGCCCTCCTACCTTATGGCGTCGTCCCGCCGCCGAGCCGCCCCGCCCCCACCACCACCCCGGGAGGCGGAGAGGGGTCCGCCTCCACCAGATCTAAATCTACCCCTGTCGCGGTAGAATTTGTATATCCGTCTGGTGTACCGCCTCCTCCCGTCAGCCGCGGAGAAGATTGGGAATCGGAGGGATCTAACGCATGGATTCCATCTGGGTAAGCATCGTACTGCCTATGTGAATTAACGGTAGGCAGTTTTTGAGCGCCAATCGTTGTTGCTCAACTAAGCTGCGTTGCTTTTCGAATAGGATTGATCCAGCGCTGGCTTTTCGGCTGGTGGTTAGGCTGGATTCTAGCTTTACGCGTGATTCTAAACGCCAAATGAATGGGTTTTACTTCCCTGCGGTGGTTGCAACCACCATCTCGTTGAGGGATTTGAAAGCTAACATCGTCGATAAGTACTCCTGGAGCCCTCGCGATGCAGTTCATTTCGAATATTTCAACATCACGGAGCGAAGATTGGTTCCACTAATTTCCGACGATGATCTGGGAATTCTTTTTGCTTTGAATGCTTCTTGCCGTTTCGGTAAAATTCGTGTCCATGTGGACATTGGCCAGGCATCATCTGGTGTTGGGGCATCATCAGGTGGTCGGGCATCATGTCTCTCTACTGCTGCTGCCTCTGCTAATAGTGTGCGCCGCGGCGCTCCTTGTAGGTCCACAGCAGCACCATCTGTCCCCAGTGCGAGTGGTAGCCGGATCGTTCTGTGGTCAATGTGGAGGACGATGCGAGAGATTGGGGATCGGTGTCACGAAGATGATGAGGATGAGTTAATGTTTCCTGAATTGGTAGATCGATGCGGTAAGCGAGGCAATGGAGGATCAATACATGGAAGATATTGCTTTTGGTGCCGGATTTGATGAGGCGATGATGAAGAGAAGAATGAGAACGATGACAGCCTCGTTTTAGCCGATTACGAAGGTGAAGACTTGCCAACAATTGAGTGGAGCAGGGGAGAATCCTCGGCTTGCAAAAGGCACCGTGTTTCAAACGATGATGGACTGCCGTAATGCAATTACTACATATGACATTCTCACTAAGAATAATTATGAGGTTATTAAAAGTGAGCCGGGTAGGTTCACAATTAAATGCCCATACCCAAGGTGTAGGTTTAAGGCTGCATGCATCCACAATGCGCGGAAGCGGCTTGGTTCGGGTACTACGCCAACCGGTTGTGTATTTAGATCACGGTGTAAAATTTGTTATCTATTACTTGACATCCCTTATCATTATGTTTCGAGATAAAGAATAATAACGAGATCCATAGGTGTCCACCTCTAGGGGAGAGCCTGACCTGAACACAAAGCTAGCGAAGACAAGGTGGTTGGCAGATATAATCCTAGATTGGCTGAGAGAAACTCCTTCACTTGGTCCAACAGCACTCCGAGAAAAAGGTGGCTGAGAAGTATAAAGGGATGAAAGTACCTTACATGAGGATGTTCTATGCAAAGGAAATGGCTCTTGACAAGATCAATGGTCCATGGAATGAAAGCTTTCGGTTGCTTTACACTTTCAAAGCTGAAGTGGAGATGGCTAGTCCGAGCGAGTGTTGTAGCAATAGACAAGCATACGAGTTCCCTACAAATTGAAAAGCGGGAAGGTAATGCAGAAGGAATGTTTTAGAAGGGCTTTTGTTTGTTTCAAAGCTTCTTTGGAAAGGCTTTTTGGACGGTTGCGAGGCCTTATTTGGCCGTGGATGCATCAGCTCTTCATGGCAGGTTTAAAGGACAGCTAGTTGCTTGCTCTCTGCGAGTTGATGGACATAATTGGATGTTCCCTGTTGCTTATGGGGTTTTGGAGGTTGAGTCGGAGGAAAGTTGGACTTGGTTTTGCAGAATTTGCGCGACCTTATAGGTCATCCACCGGGACTTGTTATCCACACGAGACGCTTGCAAAGGTTTGGAGAGTGCGGTAGAAGCGATATTCCACGGAGTGGAGCATAGGGAATGTATGCGACACTTGGTACAGAATTTTACAAAGAAATTCAAGGGTAAAGTTTTTCTTGACAACCTATGGCCAGCTTCATACACATGCAGCTCTAGGAAGCATATGTTTCATTTGGATGTGTTGTATAAACAAAAACACTGGGGTGAAGGAGTACTTGGATGAACATCATGGTAGGGTGTGGTCAAGAAGCCAATTCAATGAAATTTGCAAGGTAGACTATGTAACAAGTAACCTTGCGGAGAGTTTCAATTCAAAGGTCAAGTCATTGAAAGGGCTTATGCTTGTGGCAAATATTTGATAAGATTAGGCGAGATGATCATGATAAAGATCGATCTGCGTCAAAGAATTGCATCCACAAATTATGTTGGCCATCTCATGCTCCCATCTTTGATTAAGTCTTTGCATGAGAGGGCAAAACAATTGAAGATGCAATGCGTCAGAAAAGGAATGGAGGCTGAGGTAACCTACAGCGACGGTAAAAACGGGCGGTGGAGGTATCCGGTGAGCTTGGTTGATAGGACATGCCATTGTAGGGGATGGCGGATCCGTGGGATACCATGCATACACGCATTGTTTTTCATGAGTGTTATAGGGGGTGCGAGATGGTGAAGTTGATCGGTATGTGTCGGAGTATTTCTCATGTTGCCAAATTTAGAGGCTGCATATGCTATGAATGTTCCTACCTTGTTGGGAAAAGACCAATGGATGAAAGTCGATCCAGGCTTCAAACTGTATTCTCCAGTATTGACTAGACCGGCAGGTAGGCCGAGGAAGAATAGGATCAGAGCTAGTGCAGAGGGTGGTGCACCGATTCGAAAACGTAAGTGCAAACGTTGTGGAATCCCTGGACACATTGCTAGGCTTTGTAAAAATGATGTTGATCCGGCTTTTGGAATGGAAGATCGGGCGGGAGCGAGAAAATGCGAGAGGAGAATGAAGCGGCAATTCAACTTGAGATTGAAGCGGCGGTTCAAAATGAAGCGGCAAATGCGAGAGGAGATTGAAGCAGCGGTTCAACATGAGGAGATTGAAGCGGCAAATGCGAGAGGAGATTGAAGCGACGGTTCAACATGTTGAGATTGAAGCAGCAAATGCGAGAGGAGATTGAAGCGACGAGTTCAACATGAGGAGATTGAACCGATGGATCAAGGGCGGAGGAACGAGATGGATGTAGAATGGCTTCAACCGATGAGTCTAGAGGAGAGGGAACAGTATAGTCGAGAATGCCTCGAAAGTTGTAAGGCCATGACGAGATGCTTACTTCGAAGAGTACATGGCAGAAGAAAAAGCACAAGCTTTGCGAGAAGAAGAAGAACAAGAAAGAGGGCAAAAGGAAGGTAGAAACCGGTAATATCCCTGGTAGGGTTACCGGAGTAAGGTGGTGGCCCGGCGAGTCACACCAGGAGCAAGAGAAAGATTTTATTCTGAACAACTAATTTGAATTTGTATGAACAATTTGTATTGGGGTTCCCTTTGTATTGGCGATCCCTTTGTGTTGAACAATTTGTATTGGGGTTCCCTTTGTATTGGGGATGCCTTTGTGTTGAACAATTTGAATTTGTATGAACAATTTGAATTTGTATGAACAATTTGTATTGGGGATGCCTTTGTGTTCAACAATTTGAATTTGTATGAACAATTTGTATGCCACATTTAAGCCACATTTATCATTTTCTCTAGGGTTTTAGGGTTTAGGGTTTTAGGGTTTTAGGGTTTTAGGGTTCAATTCAAAATAATTCAAAACATGGTGGAACCTTCCCATGGAGCCTTGTTATGTTACCTACAACCTAGAGAAATAATAATGGAAAAGGAAATATAGAGATATGAAGTTTTTATGCCAAAAGCTTCAAAACCACTTCCTAGTCCATGAGCTACTAGATATGAAGAAGCGGGGCTTTACTGCTCAATACACCTCCCAAATACCCACTATGCTTACAAACTTTGTCCAAATGAGTCCAAATTCGTCACACTTGTGTATCTTTGAGTTGCAAACAATATCTAGTCGGCCAAAATGTAATATATTGTTCAAATAACACAATTTTACAATTTTTATGCCAAAAGCTTCAATTTCCCTTAGTCCGTTTATTATTTGGGTGCCCCTGTTTTACTTAGTGTTACTCGGTTTTCCCCTCCGGGCCCACTTGTTTTACTCGGTCATACTCGGTTTTGCCCTTCAGATAAACATTTCCTCACTTTTCCCCCTCTTAGTTCTACTCGGTTTTCCTAACTTGTACTCACTGGCTGATCTCTGATTGGTCGAGATGTATGTCACACGGATCTTGGTTGGATGAAAGCTCAACGAACGCTTGCACCGTTCGATCATTTATGATCGGACGGCCTGTATCTCTCTCTCTCTACCACGATGGACGCATACGGAGACAAGAGCAGAGCACATACCTACCAACCCTGGCAGTCGGCGTGCGGCGCGGATCTAACCGTGCGTGCGTCGGCGTGCGGCGGCGCGGATCTAACCGTGCGTGCGGCGGCTAGCATCTAACCGTGCGTGCGCCGTGGATCTAAGAGTGCCGGTGAGGATCTAACCGTCAGAAATAGTTGAAATGTCTCTCTCTCGTCTCACTTTCGATTCTATTCTCAGATCTGTTGAATGATGAAGAACACCAAGACGGCGGCCGTGCCGGCGGTGGTCATCGATGCCACGAACATTGAAGCCTTCGCCTACAACATCGCTTCGACGGCGCGGACCCGGCCTTCAATGTCGGAGCCTGTTGATGTCTCACTTCCGGTGCCGAGAGTGCGAATCGATGCCAAGACGATTGAAGCCATCGTCTACAACCGCGCTGCAAAGCCGCCGATCCAGCCCTCCGTAGATCCGTCGGCGATGAAGTACACCAAGACAGCGGCGGTTCCGACACTTGGTCATCGATGCCACGAACATTGAAGCCATCGCCGATAACATCGCTTCAACGTTTGATGGCGCGGATGACCACCCCTCAGCCGCCCGTCGTCCCGGCCTTTCTTGCCCATCGGCTGCGCGACCGTGTTCGACGCCGCAAATTGGGATAAATTATTGTAAATTTGTATTTTTCAATTTCCAAATGGGATAAAATTGTTCGAACTACTACCTCCGTCTCAAAAAAGCTTCTTCACGTTCTTGATGTGTCCATGTACATCCGTATGTATGATTTGAATTCTATCCCAACTTGATTGGGAAGATATTGATATGTATTTGATCCGGAGGACTGGTACATGCTTTCACTTTTGGGATCCCTTCACTTTTATAAAATGTTCATGCATGCTAAAATTATCGTGCACATTACTTAGCACAAGTAGGAAATTGTACACCGAAATACGGTGCTTAGAGCCACAACAAAGTACGGTGGTTAGAGCCATCTGCTGAATAACAATTCTATACTAAATCGTCTACCGGAACCACATAAGCGCTGAGGACAGGGATGACACCTAATAAAGCTGCACGAGATGAATCTACTTTTCTCCTCTCCCATCACTTTAAGTTCATGTTCTAGATTTTCTACCACTTGATCAAATACGGCAAGATCTGTCTCAACTCTCAACTTCTCCTTGCGAATAAGCTCTGAATTCTTCTTTTCTTCCTCCACAATACGCTTCAGCTCGAATATCATCAGGTTTTTACGGGCCAATTCATCACCTAAATTGGCCACCTTCTCCTCCAAATCCATCCTCCGGCTACACCATGGGTTGATTCATCTTGGTATGCAATGTACCATGGATCATCGGCTTGCACGGCTAACTGTAACAATAATGGAAAAAAGAACAAGCTGAAATCACCCCAACGAGGCCATGGCGGAACTTCAAGTTCAACGGTAGTACGAGAGAGCTGAAGCTATATACCTGCACTTCGACGAGGTAGGAGAAGTAGAACGTGGCCACGACATGATCGAATCCCCACCCTCGCCGGTGTACCCGCTACGACGAGACATTGAGGACTATTTCGTACCTGCAAACTCCAATAAATTACGGGAACCGAATCGATTAGGGGGCGGGGAGGCGAGAGCGGAGGTCTACCAATTGGTGCGCGGAACAAATCCCGGTCGTCGTGGGCGGCGGATGCGCTTGCGGGGGACTTTCCTGCGGTGGGTACAATGCGTGCGGACGAAACAAGTGCTTGGAGCCGTGGTTGACGTGCAGCGCCGCGGTTCGTCCGGCGCCGCCGGGGGACAGAGCCGACGGCGCGACGAGGCGCCGGCGCGCCGCCGGCGATGGCTGCTCCGTCGGACGGTGGGGAACGAGGCTGCCGGCGGTTCTCCGGTCTAGCTTAAGAATAATTAATTAGCGAACTTGTTGCTTCTCTCTATGATATTCTCTAAAGACATATATCGAGCGGCAAGATATGATTTTTCTCTCTAAATAAATAGACGACCCCACTGGTCATTGGCTGCGGCAGCCCACGGAGCGGCAATATATGTCTTTTCCCGAAAAATAGACGACCCCACTTGGTCATTGGCTGCGGAGGCCCCACGGAGCGGCAATATATGAGTTTCTCTAAATAAATAGACGACCCCACTTGGTCATTGGCTGCGGCAGCCCACGGAGCGGCAATATATGTCTTTTCCTGAAAAATAGACGACCCCATTGGTCATTGGCTGCGGAGGCCCCACGGAGCGGCAATATATGAGTTTCTCTAAATAAATAGACGACCCCATTCGGTCATTGGCTGCGGCAGCCCCACGGAGCGGCAATATATGTCTTTTCTGAAAAATAGACGACCCCACCGGGTCATTGGCTGCGGAGGCCCCACGGAGCGGCAATATATGAGTTTCCCTAAATAAATAGACGACCCCACTCGGTCATTGGCTGCGGCAGCCCACGGAGCGGCAATATATGTCTTTTACTTGAAAAATATACGACCCCACTGGTCATTGGCTGCGGCAGCCCTATAGAGCGGCCCCATTTGTCATTGGCAGCACCGCGTATAAAATCATGAAATAAAACGGCCCACACGTCAGCGATAGATGGATGGCTGCTCCAACGTGTCTCCTGACCCTACCCGTCGGCACGAGACGGTCAGGGAGGAGCTGCCCCTGTGCGGCCCCACCCGGTTAGACTAACGGTCAAGGCCTCTGACCTGACGGCTACCGGCCGTTCCAGCACTTGTGCGTGTTTCAAACTAGAGGAGGGGAAAACTGAGGAAAAACTAAGGGACTGGGGAAAACTGAGTACAACTAACGAACCAGAGGCACGAAACTAGAAATCCCTTACTTCATAAGACAGAGTTTAGGGTTAGGGGGTAGATACATGATTTTTCTGGTTTGAGTATGTCTAGACCTTGTTTATCAACTTAATTGAATGCTTACTATATGACATAAGAAGACTATGTGCCTTGGTTTTTCATTTATTTTGATTTATTTTGAATTTTATGCCCATTTAAACAAGTTTAAATCATGAATATGAAAAATTAGTCACTCCAAAATGTAGCTCTTGAGAGGGTTTTTGAAATTTCCATGTTTGAAACCAAAAACCACTTCTCTTCATGCATGCTTTGACTTCATAAGACAGAGTTTAGGGTTTGGGGTAGATAGCACGCGCCGACGAAATTTATTCTCTGTCCCCCTGACATGCACTTGCCAGTGTCTTCAACAGTCTGACACGAGCAGTGAAGCTTTTATGGAGCCCAGCGGAGAGGGGCTCCATTTCTCGAGCGGTAGCGAGGTGACCTGGTGACATGCACCATGTCACCGTGTGACATGCGGCCTAAATCCAAATTTAAACATTGCGAAAAAATCTGAAAAAATCATGCACGTTCAAAGCTCATATTAAGATAACCCTAAAAATTTCAGATCAAAATTCGAAACATACATCGAGAAACAAAAAGAGAAACTCAGATGTGAATAGTCTACAGAGAAACTCAGATTTGAATTCGGGAACTATTCATGACAGATTTCTCTTTTTTGTTTCTCGATGTATGTTTCGAATTTTGACTTGAATTTTTTAGGGGTTATCTTAATATCTATGAACATGCATGATTTTTTTCAGATTTGTTCGCAGTGTTCAAATTTGAATTTAAACCGCATGTCACACGGTGACATGCATGCAATAGGTGCATGTCACCTGATCTGCGGTGACGTCGGGGCTAAAAAGAAGACCTTTCCACCTCATTTCCTCCACTGTTTCACATATTTTAGCTTCTATTTATGCGGTGCCGTGGAGGTGGGGGTCTGGTCGTCACCCTCCTCCTCCCCACCTCATTTCCTCCACTGTCTCGCAACTCCTTGATCTACTACTCCTATCCATATACTCCGTACATGCCACTCAAATGGATGTATTTGTAGATACATCCATTTTAGTGGCAGTTAATATGGACCGGGAAGTACTAATAATATGAGGCATGTTTTTGAGCTGGCCCTGTTTAGTAGAGTTTACATTTGAGAGTTACATCTTTCTACCACCATTATTTTTGATTTAGCTTGTCTTTTGTGCCCACCATTTTATCGAGCAGGGTTAATGCAAGATCCATAGCAATCTTCTCATGGCGAGCTAGCGACTTTGCCACTAGAGTTTTTTTTTTGTTGAACTACATTTTTTGGATTTTCCCATTTTATTTGTGCACAAGCTATGAGCCGCCCGCAATTCAGCACCATATATTGGCGGGATTTTCTAGTTCAATTGTTTTGTACTAGGATATTAGCAGGATGCTATCTTCTAGGGCTTTCATTTCCCCTATATCCAGCCCCACCCACGGACAAGCAAGGGCCTCTCTCCCTACCTCGCACCTAGTCCGTCTCGCTCCCTCTCAGTCCTCCATCCGTAGCCGACATCCACCGCGCCGGAGCCAGCTCGGCCGACGCCGTCAACCACACTCCGTCCGCTTCGTCGGATCTGCTTCCCCGACTCACTTGGTTCATCTTACCGGCTGGCGAGATCGGTACACAAAGCGCCACCATGATCCACCGAACCAAAACGAACGGCCAACGCGCCACCTCCCCAGTCGACCAAGGTTGAACACTTTGTCCGGCAGCTTTTGTTATGTATTTGATTTTCGAGACTAGTTTATTGCTTGCTTCCACTGCTTGTTATTAGCATCTGTTTTTTTGTAATGCCTGCTAGATATTCCCCTCGAGAATGCCTACGAAGAATCTCGGAGGCAAAATATCTTGCAGAATAAGATAATTGCAGCCAAGCTCGGCATACTGTGGAATGGGACAAAATCACCGCCGCCGAGATTTTTCACCCGTGTGATGTGCCGCCAAAAGGACGATTCCGTGGGGCAGCTGCTGAAGAAGGTATTTAGCCGCACTGCTCAAATTTCATATGTGTTGTTTGCTGATTGATTTGATGAACTTTGATTTGCAGCAGCTAGCCACTCGCTCATGTTCCTAACAAAGACAGTGAGCGCGCCAGTGATGCAGACATTGGTAGAAAGGAGGCGGGATTTGGTCCTATTGTTCTAGCAAGCAATCATTTGAGGGGACGCCTAGGATCAGCACATCTGGATCCTCCTGAGCTCAACATTAAGGAGGTAATTTTATAATAGTGTTTTAAACATGACATAATGATGACGGGAAAATGGCGGCGACAAAAATAGCTAATGCGCGTGTCCACGTCATAGAGACAGATAGTAATTATAAATTTAAAGTTGCGCGAATATAAATGACAACAAATGAAGAATCGCGGTTCATTACTTCCGGAACTCATACATTTGCATATAAACTCCGTTAATTACATCTCCGAAGAGAAAACCCCTGATTAAGAATTCCAACATATCTATTACATAGGATTACATCATATGACTATTACAAAAAATGTGAAATAAACTAAGAAGTCCTCCTCGCGGTCGTCGATGAAATCTGCTCGCCGAACTTGAAGTTGTCTTCCTAGATACTCGGCATCTTTTTAATATATGTTTTTCTAGCATGCTTCATTTATTTTACTACTTAAATATAACGTAGCATATAATAAAGTTTTGATATAGCTAGGCATATTATTTGCTTTGATCCTGCATTTGCTGGATAAGATATATGCGCATGCATCATCATTTATTCTTGCACTAGTATTATCGGTACAAGAAACGCATGCAAACTTAGCTATGGAACATGCACAGAACTTTTCTACATGCATGAAGCGACAGCTGCATAGACTTGGCCTTTTATGTTTCTTTTAGCACTAGTGGATGTAGTACTAGTTTGACTTTGAACATTTTGAATTATTTGCACATTACCGGGGGCATGTATATTTCATTTTCTCACTTGTATTACTACTACATCGTGTAACACTAATATAGTGTCCGCAAGCAGCGTAACCAAGGGGAAATTTATGACATGATTTAGTAATCTAGCCTATGATGCAATATGAGGCAGATTCTTGTTATAGTTTATTTCACTTGTATTCCTACTAATGCCGCATAGCAATTAATGCCTGCGAGAAGTGTAACCAAGATGAACTTTTGATTTCTTTTATCCAAGCTTGATCGCATCAGTTATTTGAGGACTGATCCAAGATATTATTTTTTATGGAGTTCTTGCACTAATGTAATTTCTCTAGATTTGTTTCCACGTATAGGGACCAAACTCAGGAACGAGGCTTATACACACGTTCACCCTGGTTTGTATCGCTAAGGGGACCAAATCAAGAGAGGAACATCAGAGAGAAGCTATATGCAAACATACTCCTTGGTCTGTACCGTAATGGCCGAACCAAGTGTGCCAATTTTAGAGAAGATGAACCAGCTCCTGAGTTTGTACCACAACGGCCAAACAGAGGACATGGGATTTAGCAGATATAAGGGAGCTCCTTAGTTTGTACCAATGGCCAAACCAAAGGCTAAGAAAAAGGATGAAGATGGAGGCCATTTGATTTGTACGCATGGCCAAACCAAAGGCTAAAGCAAAGCCATGGATCCCACCTTTTCCTGAACGTCGAAGTGCTCCTTCTCGTTCTCTTCTTCTCTTTTTTCTGTGTTGGCTATTTGCTGTGGTGTATGGACTTACCGGCAGCGAAGCGATGATGGAATTTGTGTCTGGTCCCCCCCTGATCAAGATGACCCTCGTATTTATAGAGGTTGGAGGCTTCCGTCGCTCGCCGCGAGCAGTTTGCATCGCTGCGTGCGATCGTGCAGATCGTGGGGCGATTGTGGGAGCGTGGTGGGTTGCAGATATTTTGGATTTGGAGCGTTCAATATGGAACCGTATACACATGGGCCATGGGCTGGATAATTACGTCATTATTTGTTAATCTTGCAGCGGTGCCGCTTAATCCATGCATGCATGGGCTTTTTGGTTTGGCCAACGTGAAGCCAGTATACATGTACGGTTCAGTCTACGCTGCCTACAAATTGTATTTTCGATGGCTTCCAAGTAGACCCTGTTTATTCTTTGAACATTTTGATAGTTTAACATAGAGAGGGCGAATTTATACCTCCGTCAAAGGAAAAGTATGTGTGTATATATAATATTCACATTAACAAATTAATGTAAGAAGCAAGTATTTTAACTCGCGTTTTGCCATGTATCAATATTTACCTATGGCTACATATTTTGGTCCTGCTCATGCCAATCGTTGTAATTGATTATTTAAAATGACTTTATTGTTTATATTTATATTCTTTTTATAGTAACGGAATTTTGCCGTTTGAAGTGATATTAATATTTTCGTTAATTTTCTACATTCAAATTTAGTTTAGTCAAAATCGATGTCAACACATAATCTAATGTACTGAAAGAGATCAAACTGTCAACTGGAGTGGAGTGGTATAGATGGTAGAGATATAGATATAGATTTCAGATTTCCTAATTTTTTCTTGAAAATAGGGTCGCCCCGGCCTCTGCATCCAAATGATGCACCCACCCTTTTATTGCAATGTTTTAGACTACATTTAAGGTTTAGAAACTCATGGGTTGCTCAAAGTGGTGACATGAATCAACCAACATATTTCCTTTTAATCTGCTGATTGATTTTATGCATGGCAAATCGCAGAAGCAAGTGACTGCTCATGTCCCTGCCAAGCAGCATTGTAGCACAGATGTCCAGAGTTCCAGTGATGCAAACGTTTGTAGGAACAAAACAGAAGGATGTGGCAATGGGGAAGCTAAGATTAGGCGTCTTCAAAAGGACTTGGATGTGGCCACTTGGCGGAACAAAGAAATGAACCGAGGATGGAATTCTACAATTCAAGATGGCCTACATGCTGTTGCTGATCTGCAGAAGCTAGTGGCTGGCAACTTGGTTACCACTTTGGCTGATGCAGATGTCCATGAGATCAACTGGACGATCTTGGAACAGGTGAAAGCACGAGCAGAAACTCTGCACTCATCTTTGCAGGTAGATGATTTTCAAAGGGTGGTGCAAGAGCCGCTATATGAATAGATTGTTGTTTTCAGTTGATGATGTACCTGGTTCTTTTGTTTACTTATGTGCTGGTAGTACTTAGGGGAACTAGCTTGTACAAGTAATTTTTTTCCGATAAAGTTGTACAAGTAAATGGCACATGCTTCGCATGTTTGACCAATTAAGTTAAAAAGCTTCACAAAATCCTGCGTCGAAGTTGTTTCACTAAAAAAAAGAGCTCTCACGTGCAAGGCACATGTAATTTACTAGTATATACAAGTACTAGTAGAGATGGTACACCTAGACATTAGAGATTTGTTTGTTTTAAAGATATTTTTAATTGTGTACAAGATGGAAAATATAACTTTAGGGCATCCACAATGTTGCTATTGCCAAATCTGATACGATGGTGAATTTGGCTTTGGTGTGAAATATAGCAATAACTTCCATGTGTTGTATATTTGTATCCTGAATCCCACCAAACATGTTCACATGCCACCTCTAGGTCTCCTTAACGCATCATATATATGTTTCAGCATGCACGTCATCCTTTACTATTCTTCATTCTATTCCATTTGCATATCATCATATATGGGACATCTGTAGACTGAAATATCGTTTATGTGTGCTAGGAATCTGCAGCTTCAAGTAAGAATTTCGCAGGAACAACCAATGAGAGGAAGACCTTGCAACAGGTACCTGAATCGGTGATAGAACAGCTGCAACCAAAAAAGAAATCTGCTTCTGCTACTAGACAGTCTCAGCGATTCATGGCACTAGCTGAAGAAAATAACGCAAATGCTAAGAATACTGAAATAAAAAAACGTGGTGAACACCCCAAGCGGTTGAATCAGCCACCTGTTACCAATCCAGTCAACCAGCGACAATCGGCAGCAGAACCAGTTTCCACAGCAACTTCTCAGCCACAATTGGCAGCAGAACCAGTTTCCACAGCAACTTCTCAGCCACAATTGGCAGCAGAACCAGTTTCCACAGCAACTTCTCAACAACAATTGGCAGCAGAACCAGTTTCCACGGCAACTTCTCAGCCACAATTGGGATCAGCAGTAGCTGTGGTAGGAAATACTGCCCAAGGACACACTGTACCAGTACCAGCTGACACAACCACAACTGGCCAAACACTGCTAGCACAACATCAACAAACTGTTGATGATCTCCCACTGACCCATATTAGTCCTGCCATAGACAACTCCCCTGAGGATGAGCCCCACACCGAAGAAGGTACATTTTCCAATGCTTATAGTTTCATTCTCCGTTATAAAGTTATACTTTATAGATAAATAAATAAATAAATAAATATATATATAAATATATATATCTACCTTGATAGCTTGATGTAATGCTTAACTTTGTAGTTGCACCACGATCAAGAAAAACGAGGGGCCCAACAGTAGGGAAAATGTTCGTAGCTAAGCTTGCTGGGATGGAATCAAGATTTCGCCTTTCATCTATCGTAGGTGGCAGAAGGCCACTGGACCCAGAAGAATCTTGTAAATTAGCATCGGATGTAGGAATTTTCGTCAGGAATGAAATTCCTATCTTCCCAACATGGAAAGAGCACGTAGACACATCTGCGCATTTTGAAAAATTAGTGCACAGGTTACACGTAAGTCATCTTTCTCTTGGTAATGTTACTCATACTAGTATACCACATTGGCACGTCCCGTTCCTTCTAGCTTGTTGTTGGCTCTATGTATATCGCACCAACGGTTTATATTGTTGTGAACAGTTAAGGTTCGAGTTCGATGAGGACCAAGAGGAAGTAAAGCATGTTCTCAACAGTCTATTCTCAGACTGTCTGCGCCAGTATCGCAGCAGGCTAAAGAAGAAATACTTCACTGGAAAGATTACTGGGAGTGTTCCAACTATATCTCCTTTTAAGCAAATGACTGACAAACAGTGGGGAGATCTTGTGAAGCACTGGTCTGATCCAAAGAATATGGTATGATTTGTAAGACTGAGACCAGATCACATCTTGGATTCTTATTTATAGCAGTGTCTCACTAGTCTCCTTTTTGCAGAATTTGGCTAAACAGAATCAGAAAAACCGCGGTAAAATACTTTTACCTAGCCGTACGGGATCTCGTAACCTTATAGTGCACATTCGGCAAAAAGTAAGGACATGTTGTTTTATACTGCTATTTAGAAATATTTTAGTAAAAGATCATGCAGAGTATATACACCAGTGTGCAGCTTATATTATGATCCTCCATTTCAACCACGTTATTCGATTTATAAATGGTAGTACTAAAATGCAGATGTTACATAATGCAAGTAAAAGAGAACCAAACAAAGAGATGACTCTGCCAGAGATTTTTGAAGCATGCCAGAAGAACAAACTTGAAGTGATTGGAGAAGTCGCCAGAGTGTTCTTGTAAGTCTTCTCAAAGATTGAAATTTTGTGACGACTCACATCCCAACTTGTAGGAGTAGTAAAGTACACGTCAATATGATATTATATATGTTTATTAAAATTCATGTGATGTGAATCAGACATGCCAAACTGTAGGAATAAAAGTAGGTCATACACATGATAAATCTACTATCAGCAAGTTTCTCTGTAGTAACTATCATGTTTACACATTTGTACGAACTGAATTTTTTGCAGGAAGATATGAAATTAGAGATGGCAAAACCCGGTAAAAACGGTCTGGAAAAAACCGATGAAGAATGTGTGAAGGCATTTTCTATGGCAATAAAAAAGAAAGGCATTGCCAAAAACACTTTCTTACGGAATCTTCGGACTCGTTGAAGTGCAAGTCCATGTCCAAGTCAAAGTATTTGCATGCTCAAGTTCTAGAGGAGCAACTCCAAGTAGAACGAGCTGCATCGACTCGCGCTAAGACTAGAAGTCGACAATTTTAGAACGATAGCAGCACGGAAGGAGGCCCTACTTGGAGCAGGTTAGGAATGCTAGTAAGTAGTAAGAAGAGTATCTCGCTAGATAATTGGAGATGAACGGGGACAGTGACGAGGTCATTACCTTCGTCTTGTAAAATGGTTCCTTAGTCACGAGCATATTTCGTAGGTGCATTTATCTGCAATTGCTATGATCTTGGTGGTCGTTTCCTTGTTGTGATGTGGATTTTTTTTGAACCGGAACCCCGCTGATTGTTAATATTATAAGTGGATTGCCTAGCCCTTTCCATCGGTTCCGACTTGTGGTTCCGTTGGCTCGTGGATGAAGCTTGACATGGTATCAGAGCCCATAGTCTCAAGTTCGGACTTTTAGTCGCGTTGGCTAGTGCATTAAAGCTTGACACTGATGATTTTCTGTGATCCATTGATTTCCAGCTTTCTACATATAGCCCAGGTCTAGAAGCTTGTCAACTGGTCTGGTTCATTCATCGCTGTATTGAGTGGGAAACTCTCATTTGCAACTAGTTGCGCCCGCACCCCATTTTTTGTTGTGACACTTCCAAGTTTCCAAAAAATGCAAACTAAAATTCTAGACATACATTGTGTTGTGTCTTGTGCATCTGTGAAGTTTCATCCAAAAATATGTCAAAATGTGGCCTGTGTAACATGGGAACCGACTTTGGTTTCTGATTATGACTTGATGTGACCCTAGGCCCTGGATTCCTGAGCAGAAGGTATGTGTAAAAACAAAGAGATTACGAAGTGCTAATTCCCTTTTTTTTGTAAGTCCTGGTGGCATTGACACTCCTTTCTTACTTGCTATATTTTTTTTGGTGTTTATATATAATAGAGAATTACCAGCTTATTGTCGAACCCGTTAGATTTTGGGCAATAATTGTTACGTGGCTGCTTCTTAATTAAAGTTTATCATGTCATGTAGATGGATTTGTGAAAGATGCAGCGGGTCGTTCTTCAGATCGTTTACATGGGATTCCCATCTACATGTATGTTCATGGTTCATTGGAGTACTTCAGCTCATAGCAGCCACATACGATCCTGCAAGATTTGCATTTTTTTTTGACCTTGCAAGATTTGCATTCAATGTATCGCCAAGGCGCGTCCGTGAGAGCAAGAACAATAGTGTAGCCGGCAGTCGGCTATAACAATTTGCCACATCATCTATAGTCAACTTATAGCTAGCATGTACAATAGTAAACTATAAAAGTCTAGTACTTTAACAATACATGGCCCATCTTTTAGTCTCACATAGTGCCTAGGAGCACGTGTAGAGCTGGCTATTATACGTACTACCTCCGTTTCAAGGAACAAGGCGCACTCGTATTCCAAGACAAACTTTGACCATAAAAGTTGAGCAACAAAATATTGATTATATTATATGTATATAGTATGGTTGGATTCGTATTGAAAAACACTTTTTAATGATACTAATTTCATACAAACATTCTTTATCTATTTAAAGTAATTCTTGGTCAAACAAAAAGCTCGTAAAACAAGGGCGCCTTATTCCTTGAAACGGAGGTAGTAGTAGCCCACTTCTCTTCTCTCTCCTCCAACTAAGCAAACATATAATATTTTATCTCTTATAGCCAGCTGAGTGTACCTTATTGTACTTGCTCTGAGAACTCTAGAAACATCTTCGTCAGACTCGTTTTGGCGCGCGCAGTTCCCGAGCGAATCCAATGAATTTTGACCGTTCTCTTAAAAAAAGGAACTTTGACCGGTGGATCAAGCGTTGGAGAACTGATGTGCCAACGGCCAATAATTATGATCGTGCTAACCGATTTTCAACGTGATGATGAATTGATGTGACATTTGGCCGTACTAGTACGGTCTCATATTTTTGTATTACTTAGTACTTGGACTGTGGCCAAATTCGAAATCTCATTCCAGATGGCAAAACTTCCACTCGAAAAATACAAATATTTCACAAGCTTCTAACTTCCCATTCTACCCTCGTAAAGATGACAACAATGTCCATGTATAAGTCGGTTGGTGGGGGGTCTAACCGTCATTTTTTTTCGATCACCACCTCTCTAGCTCCGGAAACCCCCCGAAAAAATTCATTTCCCTCACTCTCTCCTCTGAGACCACCCACCGGAACTTCCCAAGTCCCTCTCTCTCCCACCTCCACGGCCACCGCACCGGAACATCCCCGCCGGACTTCCCTGGCCTACCCGAGGCCTCGCGATCCTCGTCATCCGGCTGTCTGCCGGAGCCGCTTCATCGACGCCGTCATCAACCGGACCGGATCATCCCCGCCGAACCTCGAAACCATATACTCATCCAGCAGTCTACCGCGGTCGTTTCAGCTGCGGTATCGTCCACCCACCGGAGCCGCTTCGCCGGATCCGTCGTCCACCGCATCGGATCTAGCTCACCGACACCACTCGTGCATTAGCCGGATCTGCTTCACCGGCGCCGTGCACGATCTAAACTCTTCTATCGTCGCTTTTCTATTGCTTGCTCGCAAGTTCTTGTTTAATCTTGGGGGAACCTGTTTGTGCTAACGACGCGCCGTTACGTTTTTGCGAGATGAGATGAGTAACCATGAAGTGTAATGGCCGTCTCTCCAACCCCAAGTAGCACATGTAGCATACTTCATCACCGGATCTATCAACCCCGGGAAGATCTCGTCGTGACTACCACGAGTGCTTCTCCTAATGTAAGTCCCTTGTTTTAGCGCCATGTTCTGGGTTCAGATGCTTGTTTGTCAGAAGCTCTTTTAGTTCATTCCTAGCTATGACCGTAACACGTTGCTATTTTATAATTCATTGCTAACTTTAAGCGATTGCATTTTGGTTTGCATTCCCTGCTCTGTAGATGTAGCCATCATTACTTCTATCTTGCTCGGTCGTTGTTACAAAAATTATAGGTATTATAGTAACATCCTGCTATTATTTAGTTCATGGCCAATTTTAAGTAATTGCACATGTTGGTTCGCATTCCTCGCTCTATAGCTTTTGGCATCGTAACTTCTATATTTGGTTTACATTCCACGCTTCTGTAGATCTAGCCATCATAACTTTATCTTGCTCAGCCGTTGTTACAAAAATTATGGCCTGCTACTATGTTGTTTGTGCCAATTTTTTACTCCATGAACATGTTGGCTTGCATTCCATGTACTACAGGTGATGCCATTGTTTTGTATCTAGTTCATTGTAAGCTAACAAAGTAAGGACTTAGTTTGGCATGCTATCACTCGCTATCTAGCCTCGTAGTACAAATAAACTTGTCATACTACTAGATAATAATTTTGCGTGCCATCTTGTTCTTCAAAAGCTGCATTATTGACTTGTTTCTCCGACTTGGCATGACGCTCACATATGGAAAGCTTGAACATATTGGTTTGCATTCCCTCTTATACAAGTTCACGAGTGATCCCACTATATTACGTATCCGGTCCATCCTAAGCTCCAGCATTAACTATCCTCTATGTGTTGCTCATTACAAGTTTATATCCTGAAACATCTTGATTTGCATCCCCTTCACTATAAGTTCAGGAGTATTATTTATTTCACGGCCAAAATGAAGTAATTGCACTTGGCACATGTTGGTTCACATTCCCTCCTCTTTAGCTTTTGCCATCGTAACTTCTATTTTTGGTTTACATTCCCTGCTCTGTAGATGTAGCCATCATAACTTCATCTTGCTCAGTCGTTGTTACAAAATTTATAGCTCGCTACTATGTTGTTCATGCCAATTTTGTACTCCCTGAACATGTTGGTTTGCATGGGACTCGACAGTAGTAAGTCTACTGTTTCATTCTAACATGCTCTGTTATATTGGCTGTTGGTATGCGGCATGCACTCTTTGTTTGCTTATTGTGCGCATTACAATGATCTTGTTATAACGACGAAGTGATGAGTTCCAAATTCTTTGGCAAACAATATTGCAGTGTCTTTGCGTTTCCATTGTTGCTGTCTTAACTTGTAATGTCTTTGTTTCAAATATAGGTGCTGCATGGACAACTTAAAAGATTGCCGGATCGCTTCATTGTATTGCTAGGTTTAATTACCATTCAATTTCTCTGGGTTCTGTAATATTTTTCAAAGCCTTGCAGCTGATGTAATATTTAGTTAGTTTTTATAGTTCTTTCGCGCATTTTTTCTTTGGTGCTTGTGGTAAGTGAGGCTATCCGACAGAAATCAATGCTGCGTAAATATTCTCAGTATCTAAATCACGAATTCCCATCCCTTAAACATCCCAATTAAGCGAAATCACATACGTGCCGGCCCGCAAAATCCTAAAGCGCCTTTTACGCCGGCATATAAACAGCAACTAAACGGGCTGGCCCACTTACTTATTGGGCCAGCCCACTTGATTTACTGTGGACCCCGCACTTTTATTGGTCCGGCCCACTTGCTTTAAGGTGGACCCCACCGACTAATGGGCCGGCCCACTACCTAGTTGGGCCAGCCCAATTGCTTTTGTGGTGGTCCCCACATACTAAACGGGCCGGCCCTTTAAGACGAAAGTGGGACCCACCTGTGTTTTGGCCCGGCCCACTAGCGTGTTGGGCCGGCCCACTTGCTATATGGTGGACCCCACATACTAAATGGGCCGGCCCTTTGAAAGGAAAGTGGGACCCACCTGTGCTTTTGGCCCGGCCCACTAGCGTGTTGGGCCGGCCCACTTGCTATATGGTGGACCCCACATACTAAATGGACCGGCCCTTTGACAGGAAAGTGGGACCCACCTGTGCTTTTGGCCCGGCCCACTAGCGTGTTGGGCCGGCCCACTTGCTATACGGTGGACCCCACATACTAAATGGGCCGACCCTTTAACGAGAAAGCTGGGACCCACCGGTGTTTTGGCCCGGCCCACTATCTTGTTGGGCCGGCCCACTTGCTATATGGTGGACCCCACATACTAAATGGGCCGGCCCTTTAAGCCGGAAAGTGGGACCCACCTGTGTTTTTGGCCCGGCCCACTATCTTGTTGGGCCGGCCCACTTGCTATATGGTGGACCCCACATACTAAATGGGCTGGCCCTTTAACAGGAAAGTGGGACCCACCCGTTCTTTTGGCCTAGCCCACTGGATTGTTGGGCCAGCCCAATTGATCTAATGTGGACCCCACGTACTAAATGGGCCGGCCCGATAGCAGGAAAGTGGGACCCACATGCTAATTGGGCCGGCCCACTAACTTTTTGGGCCGGCCCAGTTGCTTTAATGTGGACCCCACTTTGTAAATGGGCCGGCCAGATAACAGGAAAGTGGGTCCCACATGTCTTGTGGGCTGGCCCTTTTGCCCGTTGACCGGTCAAACGAGTGCATTCGGCCCGGCCCACATGCTTAGTGGGCCGGCCCATTAAAGTTAAGGCCGGTCCCCCTTAGAGGTTAGGCCCGGCCCACGTAACTAATGGACCAGCCCAGCTATATAGTTGACCGGTCAAACTAAGTCAGCTGGCCCGACCCGCAAACTTAATGGGCCGGCACTGCTAAGACGTGGCAGGCCTCGTGTGGGCCTACCATCTACCACGGGGTTTCAGCCGGTTAACGCCATTAGCCGCCGGTTAACGGCGTCGGCCACGTGTCGGTTGCATGACGTCGGCGAGTCAACGGGCTCCCGGAAACACTTGGGCAACGGTCCGATTTTCCGCGGCCGAAGGGCGCCCAAGCGCGACGGACCGAACAAATCGTCGTAGGACTTTGCTCGACGCGGTTCGACAACAGAACCCATATCGTCGGGTTAGGCCCATAGGCGACGAAAAATGCCCCTTAGTTGACGATTTTGGGACGTTGTCTATCAGAACTTTTCTTGTAGTGACTTATAATAATGGAGCAGTCTCGAAAATCATTGGAAAGGGAAAAGGTTGCGCTTCAGCAAGCTCAGGATGCTATAGCTGTAAAAGAGGCCGCGGTTGCTGAGGCTGCCGAAGCTTCTTCACGATAGAATTACATGCTTCAACTAATGAATGATTCCAGCTTGGATATGGCGGGTATACTTTGTTCACTTAATCGTACTTAATTTCGTTCCTGCTTTTTTCCTTCCTCTCTAATTCCTCCCCTGAAAACAGGTTCTTTTTTGGATACCGCTGCCGAAGGTCAACGTGTTGAAGCTCGATCCAATGTACTTCTCATACTTGCATCGGAGCATGGTTCTAATTTTTGGGTTACGCCTGAACGTACTCGCCAAATCGTCAGATTTCAAGATCGCGCGATTCAGGTCCGCGATTTTCTCGACTTCTGCACAAGGACATTGTCCCTAGTTTACGACACCATGTTCCCGCGTAACAAGATGCCAGAAACCCTTCCTGCTCTGATGGAAAAATTTCGGGATGCACCTCGAATCCATGGATTTGTGCGGGCCCAATTGTCTGCCGGCGCGAGATTTGCTATGATTATGATACAAATCTGCTATCCGAAGTTGAACACAAGTCGAATTGTTGCCAAGTGCCTGGCCAAGATGGCAAAAAGAAAGAGGAATGTTGGCAAAATTGATGATGTTGTGACCCCTGTAGCTGAAGACATGATGGATGAACTGCCTAGGATGGACGCTGAGTTCTTCGTGAAGGGTATCTATGCTGAACATAGTACTCGTGCTGCAAATAATGAGGGAATAACCATAGATGATATACTAGGCAGCAATTGAGATTTTTTCCTTTATCTCGTCAATTTTTCTCAGTAGTTGCATCTTGTATGTTGTAAGCATAATCTATATTGTAAAGCCATTGGATATAGTTCTTATTTTTTCCCGTCAAGCCCCCGAGTGTTTCGGTGGCGATTTTCTCTATTGTGTATGCGAGGTTGAACCAAGGCAAAATAAATTATATTGAGTATACTATATTTGCGGGTATTAGCCCCCGAGCCTTTTTTTGTTGATCACTATTTTGTATCTTCATTTTATTTAGCGAGGTGCTTTGCACCAAGGCGAATTTTTTTTTGCTAGTTGTAGTCGTCGGTAGTGTATATATATATTGTAACTTCTGGTCGCAAGCCCCCGAGCCTGTCGAAAAAGGATGTATATCTCCACTATCTTTATTATATTGCAGCACCGCGAGTCCGCCTCATTAAAAACCTTTTCTAGCCCCACTCGGTGCCCTGAAAAAGGAAAAGAGTGCGTTTCAGTATATTGTATTTTTACAAGGAGGACTATATTTCAACTCTAGGCGTAAAAACGCCTGAGTTGTGCCACGTTCCAAGGATTTGGCTCGGCAACTCCTGGCTTCTTGTCCTTTATCCTGTACGCTCCTGCTTCGATTACTTCTGTGACGATGTAAGGGCCAAGCCACGGCGACTCGAGTTTTTCATGGCTTTTTTTGATTGAGTCGTAGAACTAAGTCTCCAACCTGAAAGGATCTTGGTCGCAAACGTCGACTATGGTAGTTTTTCAACTCTTGCTGGTACTTAGTGAACCGTGATAATACTTCGTCTCGAGCTTCGTCGAGTGCATCGACATCGTCTTCCAATGATTTTCTGGAAGCTTCTTCATCGTACTCCGTGACTCTTGGAGAATCATGCTCTATTTCTATCGACAGTACTGCCTCAGCTCCATGGACCAGAAAAAATGGAGTCTCATGTGTCGTTGTATTTGGTGTTGTTCGGATACTCCACAACACACTCGACAACTCTTCTGGCCAAGTATGTCGATCTTTTTCCAATGGTCCTAACAAGCGCTTCTTAATACTGTTGCAGATGATACCATTGGCTTTCTCGACTTAACCGTTGGTCTGTGGGTGCGCAACTGACACGAAGTGCAATTTGATGCCGACCTCTGCACAGTATGCCTTGAATTCCTTGGATGTGAAATTACTGCCATTGTCCGTGACGATGCTATGAGGTACTCCAAACCGAAAAACAATACTTTTCACGAACTTGATTGCCGACGCTCCGTCTGGTGAATTTATCGGCTTTGCTTCTATCCACTTGGTGAATTTGTCGACAACGACGAGCATATACTCGTATCCTCCTGGCGAGG
>NC_061508.1:101051417-101074020 GCF_022539505.1 Lolium rigidum | reverse complement strand
TATTAGACGGCCTAGCTTTCTGAATCATCGAGATTGCTCCGTTAGAGTTGGGATCAACATATGGAGGTGGGTGTGGTGCTGCCGCTATTCTGAGCTAGTGCCGATTTTCGTCCGTAATTGCGGGAGGAGGTGGCAAGTGTATCTCACTCCTGGGCCCTTGGGGGTTTCTATTTGTTGCTTGAGCATTGGCTAGCCCTGCGACCCTCAACATCGCTTGAAAATTTCGACAGTCCTTCTGCAGATGTCCTGACTGCCTCTTCCCATTATTGTCGGGATGAAAATGCATCTGACATGGCCCGTTCATCATATCCTCGGGCGATACAAAAGGTCTCCGAAACCTTGGTCCATTATTTTGCCTGTTATTCCGAGAATCGTCTCTATTGTCGCCTCGCTGCTCGCTACTCCTTTGATAATTATCTCGACTATTTCCCCCAGTGTTTCCTCGGAAACCAGCCGATATTTGGCCAGGAGCGTCATAACTCGAAAACTGCCGAGAGAATCGTCGTCTATTTTGGAAGTTTCGACTGCGGTCCTCCTCTGGTGACCTATGATGCTTATTGTGAACAACATCTTCTCCATCAACCCATCTGTTTGCTATCTCCATTAATGCTGATACTGTCCTTGGGTTTGTTCTCCCCAAGTCCTCGACAAAATCTCCTCGTCGAATTCCTGCCACGAACGCATCTATTGCCCTCTCGTCAGATATGTTCTCTGCCGAGTTTTTGATAATGTTCCACCTCTGGATGTATTTCCTCATTGACTCATCATGCTTTTGTCGACATGATCTCAACTCTTCTAGTGATGCAGGTTTTTTGCAGGTGGATCGGAAATTCTTGACGAACACATCCTCAAAACTGTCCCAGCTATCGATGGAACCTGGAGGAAGCTTCTTGATCCAAGATCTTGCGGCTCCACTTAGGTGTACTTGAATGCTCTGCATGGCTGTTGCTCTGGTTCCACCTATTAGTTTCACCGTCTCGAGGTAATCCACTAGCCAATCCTCGGGATCTTGTAGACCATCAAATTTCTTGAAATTGTCGGGTAACTTAAATCCTGACGGGACTCGAGTTTTTCGAACTCGTCTCGTGAAGCATGGGAGTACACACATATCTTCTTCAGCAACTTCTGGTGAGTGCCGATGTTCCCTTCTATCATGTCGTGCTCTATCCACCATGGCCTGAGTCGCTGTATCTCTAACCCCGCTCGCTCTCGGCGGATCCTGCACTGTTGCAGTAGGTCGTGGACTATTTGGTCTTGTAGCTCCTTCGGGAGGTGTAGCTGCGAATGCTGCTCCCATGGCTCCGCATCCTGCCATGGCCATGTTATACAACGCTTCTCTTGGATCTCCGGGAGGTGGCTTGGATGCTAGGGTGAAAGCTTGCGTTGCCATATATCCCGCTTCCGGTGTTTTGGGGATAATTTTCCCCCTTGTGTCGATGGACATAAAATACTTGTCGAGGTTTTGAACCAAATTCTCTCTCTGCTTCAGGTATGTTTTGCAGCCGAGATCTTGCTCTCCTTCGAGCTTCTCTGTGACTATCTCCCGAAGTTCCTGATTGTCAGCTTAAATCTGCCCTCTGCCTGCTTGACGCGGAAGCTGCCTCCCTTCTTCTATTCAAAGCGGCTGTCTGTTTTTCTAATTCTCTGCCAACGCGAGCGAGTCTATATTGATAAGCTTGCAATTCTTCTACCGTAGCAGTTGTAGTCATTGGTTCTGTACCGTCCATAGCTCTTGCAGCTTTGTCCCATGCTTCTTGTGGGAGTTGAACCCTTAGACGCGGTGTAGACCCGACATATTTAGTGCCTAAACCTCGCCTGTGATCAGCGGGATCGACATATGGGTTTCCCGCATCGTAGAAAGCCTCTGACGTCTCTGGTTCTGATCGGCTTGGCTCTCCGATTTCATAGATCTGATGATATTTTGGGTTCTGAATTTTGTCGGATTTGGTGACACCATCATAAAGATTGGTGAAGACCTCTCCAACAATAGTGGATTTGTCGATGAAGTTGAAGCTGTCGATGTTGCTCGAGTCATCTCTTATATAGGAGTCCGCAGATGACTCGAAAGACATGTCGCTGAAGATCCTTGCGAGTTTTTCACTTGCCCTGGTGCTGACGAAGCGTGGCGACGAAGTTTCCTCGTCGTCTGACTCGATTGATGATGCTGAACTCGAAAAATCGGGATCGACCGCTGATAATCCCGACGAAATCGGAATTTTGAGACGATACACTCCTTCTTTCTCGACGCGGAAGCGGAACTTCCCGAACGTCATCTCCATGGGTTCCTCCAGATACGCATATGCATCCAAACGGGAGGGCGGGTGAGGAACAAAATCAACTAGACCAGTTTCGATCTGTTTACCTCTGTCCATCGCGTTGCTTCCAGTTGATGAAGTCGACGATCTTGAACGTGCCATCAAGATCAGATCCTTGACGCCTCTAATTCCCACAGACGGCGCCAATTGACAAGGGATTAACTTATCAATGCCTACGTATTGTAGACTAGGGTTTTAGTCGGAAGTAGAGGGCAAGTAGATCTTGAAGGTTTCAGCCGAAAAGTACTCGACGATGTAAAAACTAGGGTTGCGTGAAACAATGAATCGATCCTTTCTTTTTCCCTCGACTCCCTCTTATATAGGAGGCGGAGCCGAGGGATTTCGTAATACACAAGTTACAGAGTCCGGGAGGGTTTCTAACCCGTCCCGTAAGATTACAAGTAGTACTTCCTAATACAACTCTATCTTTCCTTAATAGTAACTTGGGCTACCGAATCTTCTTTATTCTTCGAGTCATGGGCCTTCAGTAAACCCCGGGTACCATCTTCGGAAGGCCCATTGGGGATGCCTATGTCAACTTGTCCTCCCAGAAGAGGGCGGATTCCCCATTGCCAACCACCATGGAGGTGGAGGCCGCGAAGACATCCAGCTCCGTCTTCGAGAAATGCATGTCCAGCCCGCGCCAAGGTCGCAGGGGGTCAGTACGCATCCTCCAGATCCACCTCACCCTGAGGCTGATGGCGGTACGCGCGAGATCTGGGATGCCCAAGCCTCCCAGCCGCAGCGGCCTACACACCCGCGCCCAGTTGACGTGGCAGTGCCCCCCGTTGGCATCCGCCCTACCAGCCCAAAGGAATCCACGCATGATCTTATTCACCTGCTTCAGAGCCTTTTTGTGGAGGCCCAGCACCGTCAACTGGTGCAGAGGGATCGCTGCGAGGACCGAACGGATCAGTGCCAAATGTCCTGCCCTAGGCATCATCGATGCCCTCCAGGTGGGTAGTTTGTCAGCCAGGCGGTCCACCAGGGGCTGGAATGCAGCAGCCGTCAGCCTCCTGATAGACAGAGGGATGCCAAGGTATCTCACTGGGAACGACGCAAGCTGACACTCCATGAGTGCAGCTGCGCCCGCAGCCTCCGCATCCGAGCAGGCGATCTGTGATACGGAGCATTTAGCGAAGTTGGTATGCAGACCTGATGCATGCCCAAAGAGCTCCAGGATACCGCGGACAGCCCCCAGCTCCGTCTCATCTGGGTGGCAGAAGATTACCACATCGTCGGCATAAAGTGACACCGATGTCACCAGGTCCCGCCGCGCTAAGCGTCTCAGCACCCCCAGCTCAATCGCCTTGGCCAACATCCTACTGAGCGAGTTCATCATCAGAACAAACAGCGCTGGCGACAAGGGGTCACCCTGTCTCAAGCCCCGTCGGTGCCAAATCGGGGGGCCTGGCTCGCCGTTGAGCGACACCCGCGTACTCGCAGTGGATAGGAGGATGGACACCAGTTCGCGGAACCTTGGTCCGAACCCTAACTTGCGGAGGATCTCCAAGAGGAAACCCCAAGAGACGGAGTCAAAGGCGCGTGCAATGTCAAGTTTGAGCATCACACGCGGCTCCTTCTCCCGGTGGAGGAATCTAGTTGTCTGCTGAACCAACATGAAGTTGTCATGGATACAACGTTTTCGAATGAAAGTGCATTGGTTGCGATCCACCAGCGACTCCGTCCGAGGGGCTAAGCGAGTGGCCATCGCCTTAGCCACCAGCTTGGCGAAGATAAGGATTAGGCTGATCGGCCGGTAGTCGCCAAGTGCAGCCGCATCCGGACGCTAAGGCAGCAGGATCAACAGAGCCTGGTTAAGGCCCTGGAACCCACGCCCGCACAGTGTGAACAGCTTGTCGAAGGCCGCCATGAAGTCACCTTTCACCACTCCCTGATACGTCCATTTTGCATCACTATTTTATATCGTAATTTACTGTTATTCAATGATATATTTCATATTTAGAGATGATACTTATGTTATTTCATCTATTTTGCATGTTTCATGATTATTGGAGAATCATTCACCGGAGTCAGGATTCTGCTGGAAAAAGCACCGTCGGAATGCAATATTTCTGGAGATCAACAATTGACGGAAATTACAACGAAGATCTTATTTTTCAAGAAGAATGAGCCAGTCAAAAGGAGGAGCCGAGGAGGGCCGACATGGCCCCCCCCCATAGGCCGGCGCGGGCCCTGGCCTGGCCGCGCTGCCTTGTGGGGAGGGGGCCACGGCCCTCTTCGGCCGCCTCTCTTTCGCGTACTTCTTCTCCCCGAAAACCTAAGCTCCAAGGAATAATCGCGAAGATACACAGCCGCCTCTGCAGGGCGGAAAACACCAGAGAGAAAAGAGCTCTCCGGCAGGCTGAAATCCGCCGGGGAAATTCCCTCCCGGAGGGGGAAATCGACGCCATCGTCACCACCATCGAGCTGGACTTCATTGGGATCATCATCACCATCATCTCCACCACCGTCACCGTCATCTCCACCGCTGCACCTCGTCACCGCTGTAACATCTAGGGTTGAATCTTGATTGTTTGGTAGGGGAAACTCTCCCGGTATTGATTACTCCTTGTTATTGATGCTATTGAGTGAAACTATTGAACCAAGGTTTATGACCAGATTGTTATTCATCATCATATCACCTCTGATCATTTTCCATATGATGTCTCGTGAGTAGTTCGTTTAGTTCTTGAGGACATGGGTGAAGTCTAAATGTTAGTAGTGAACTATGTTGATTAATATTCAATGGTTTGATATTTAAGTTGTGGTGTTATTCTTCTAGTGGTGTCATGTAAACGTCGACTACATGATACTTCACATTTATGGGCCTAGGGGAATGCATCTTGTATTCGTTTGCTAATTGTGGGGTTGTCGGAGTGACAGCAACCTGAACCCCCGTTGGTATATCGATGCAGGAGGGATAGCAGGATCTCAGAGTTTAAGGATGTGGTTAGATTTATCTTAATTACTTTCTTGTATTTGCGGATGCTTGCAAGGGGTATAATCACAAGTATGTATTAGTCCTAGGAAGGGCGGTGCATTAGCATAGGTTCACCCACACAACACTTATCAAAACAATGAAGATTAATCAGCTATATGAAGCGCAAGAACTAGACTAAATTCCCGTGTGTCCTCAAGAACGTATGGTCATTATAAGTAAACAAATCGGCTTGTCCTTTGTGCTAAAAAGGATTGGGCCACTCGCTGCAATTCTTACTCTCGCATTTACTTACTTGTACTTTATTCATCTGCTATATTAAAACCCCCTGAATACTTGTCTGTGAGCATTTACAGTGAATCCTTCATCGAAACTGCTTGTCAACACCTTCTGCTCCTCGTTGGGTTCGACACTCTTATTTATCAAAGTACTACGATACACCCCCTATACTTGTGGGTCATCAAGACTATTTTCTGGCGCCGTTGTCAGGGAGTGAAGCGCTATTGGTAAGTGGAATTGGTAAGGGAAACCTTTACTGTACGTGCTAATTTTATTTCTGCCTGCTTCTATAATTCATTATGGAGAGATCTCCTCTTGAATTCCTATTTGGAAAATCTACTACTACTGCAAAGGTAGTGGATGAGACGCCAGGTGAGAAAGAGGTTCCATACAAAATACCTATGAAAATTATTGAACGTGTTGTGGATAACCGCTATGAAGGGGATGGAATTGTCCATCCTGGAGATCATTTACTGTTTTTACATGAATTATGCGGGTTATTCAAATGTGCAGGTATTGCTATGGATAAAGTTAGGAAGAAACTATTCTCTATATCGTTGTCTAGTAAAGCAGCGCATTGGTATAAATTGCTGAAGAATGGGGATTCTCTTGATTGGAAGGATATTGTGCCTCTATTTTATTCTAAATTCTATCCTCCAAGTGAAATTCACAAACATCGGAACCGCATATATAATTTCTGGCCTCATGATGGAGAGAGTATTGCCCAAGCATGGGGGAGATTGAAGTCTTTAATGCTCAAATGCCCCATTCATGAGCTTCATGGTAATATCATCATTGATAATTTCTATGCAAGACTGTCTTTTCAAGATAAAACCTTGCAGGATACTACTTGTTCTGGATCATTTACACGCAGCAAAGAAGAGTTTAAAAGGGACCTTCTTGATCGGATTCAGGAGAATACTGAAGGATGGGAGAAGGACAAAGATAGAGAGTCAGGTATAAACTATGATTATAAATGCATTGAAATTTTTATGGATACTTATAAATTTTGTAATATGAGTTCTACTTATGGTCTTGACCCTCAAGTTGTTGCAAATTTTTATAAAGCTTTTGCCTCTCATTTTGTATTGCCTAGGAAGAATTTTGATAAGTATCATGAACCGTACAAAGATAAAATTGATTCATCTATAAATAAATGTGCTGTAATTGAAACTGTTGATCATATTCTTCCTGAAGCTTATATTGAAAAAACTCCTTTCCCTGTTAAAATGAAGGAGTATTCTGTTATAACTAGTGCGGTTAATAAAAGTGCAAAGAAACCTATAGAACCTGAAGAACAAATAAAGGTTGAACCTGCTATTGCAATAGTTAAGGATCTTGTGACTTGAAAATGTAGAAGATGGTCATATTATTTTCTGTGAAGATGCTTCTAATATTGTTTCGCATCCTAATAAGTCTAGGAAAGCCAGTGTTCCTATGCTCTCTGTTAGAATTGGTGATCATTGTTATTATGGTTTATGCGACATTGGTGCAAGTATTAGTGCCATACCTTATGAGCTTTATCCGGAGATCATGCATGAAATTGGTTCTTGTGAACTTGAAGATATTGATGTGGTTATTCGGCTAGCTAATATAGAAACTATCTCTCCTATTGGTATTGTTCGAGATGTGGAAGTTCTATGTGGTAAGATTAAATATCCTGCTGACTTTTTGGTACTTGGTTCTGCTGCCAGTAAGTCTTGTCCTATTATTTTTGGTAGACCTTTTCTAAATACTTGTGGAGCTATTATAGATTGCAAGAAGGAGAAAATTATAACTAAATTTGCTGGTGAATCTTATGAGTTTAATTTCTCTAAATTTCCCAAAACTCCTTATAAAGCTGATTTGCCTAATAATGATTTTAGAGTTGAACAGTGTGCATCTATTGCTCTTGCTCCTAATAATCCTTTGCAACAACATTTGGAGGATAGTGAGAGTGAAGTCTTTAGGGAAGAAAGGAATGAGCTTGATGAAATTTTCCTTCGTCAACCTATTCTTAAACATGACTTGCCGGTAAGAAGAGATTGCTACAATTTAGTTCTCTAGATGAATGGAGAAGTGAAGTTTATGAAAATGCTAAACTCTTTAAAGAGAAGGTTAAGAAATGGCATGATAGAATAATTATCAAAAGGGAATTTAATGTTGGAGATAAAGTCCTATTTTATCGGTCTCGTCTCAGATTTTTTGCAGGGAAATTACTCTCAAAATGGGAAGGACCATATGTCATTGTGGAGGTGTATCGTTCAGGGGCAATTAAAATTAGTTCTATGCAAGTTGATGCCACACAAGTGGTGAATTGACAAAGACTCAAGCACTATATTTCTGGAGATTCTTATAATGAAGATGTTGATGGTATTCAAGTGGTGACTCCGGAAGCTTTCATCAAAGGTCAAATTGACAGTTCTGCAGAGTTCGACTTTGAATAGGTAACGATGTCGGTAATAAAAAGTCCGCGTTTAACTTTCCGAACAATGTTTTTGCTATTTTTGGAAAATATGAAAAATTACGAGATCGAAACGGAGTGGAGGAGGCGCATGAGGGCGTGCCCCCATAGGTTGGCGTGGGCCCCAGCCTGGCCGCGCCGCCCTATGAGGACGGCCCCTCGGTGTCCCTCTCCAACTCTGGTTCGACCTGGTACTTTCCTTTTGTCGTGAAAATTTCTGCTATATAATCCCTCGGACCCCTGGAGGTCTGTATATCGTTTTCTCGTCGCGTTTTGTTTCGAGCTGTTTTCTGCCAGGATCTGCGTCGGATCTAAAGCCAGCATGTCTTCGTCGGGAACTCCGAAGGATAGCTTCTTTGAGGACGTCGTCAACCCGTACATGAACGAGCTGAAGATGCACCCCAAGGAATTGCTGCTCGTAGATGGAGAGTTGCAGATTGAAGATGTCCGGGGTCCTAAAGGAGAAGAAATTTTGGAGGACAGGATGGAGAAATTAGAACAAGAGGTTTTCAACTACAAGAAGATGGCTGAGCGTGAAGTGGACATCTTCCACATAATTGTGTCTGAACTTATTGATGGACACAAGAAGGAGACTGCAAAGCTGTGGGACGATATCTTCTCGCTTCACGACACTACCAACAAACTCCAAGCTCAACTCTATGATGTTCAGAATCAAAATTGTGAGTATGAAAACAGGTTTAAACACATAAGTTATGCTTGCTAGTTTCAGGATTCCGGAGACCAAGATGTCGTTTGTTGATGGAGAGCCCCTTCCTTGGAAGTCTGATGATGGGAAGAATTCACCACCGCCAAAGGAGTAATTCATCATCGGTATTGGCACCCCCTTGGCTTGTTCCAAGCTTGGGGGGAGTGCCGCGGTATCACATCATCACTATCTTTTACCTTTTTACTATCAAGTAGTGTCATGTCATGAGTAGGGAAGTTATCGTATAAGATGTGTTGCAGTGTGGAAGTATCTCTCTTTTAGTTGGTTATCTATGTATCCCTTGGTGTGAGTTATCGTTATGAATATTAATGATAAGTTCTATCATTTACATATTGCACATCTTATTTTAGTTTGCAATCTCTATTATATGATTGATCTTGTTGTTAAGTATTGGTATCACTTTGGGAGCATTGAGTAAATCTATTTGATTTTGGCAAACTTAGCATTGGTCAATAGCAACAACACTTGGAGTTTAAGTAGAAAAGAGGAAATACATGTAGATATGTTATTATCTTTCTTTCTTGTTAGCAATGAGCTTAGTATTCTGAAGTTAAAATTATTTGTGCTTACAAGAAGATGCATGATTGTTTCTATCACATGTATATTTGTTTGTTTCCCTCAACTCTTATGCTTGCTAATCAACCTTGCTAGCCAAATACCTGTACTGAGAGGGAATGCTTCTCGTGCATCCAAACTCTTAAACCAAACCTATGCCATCAGTTTCCACCATACCTACCTATTATGTGGTATTTTGTGCCATTCCAAGTAAATACTTCATGTGCTACCTTTAAACAATTCAAAAGTTATCATCCCTTATTTGTGTCAATGTTTTATAGCTCATGAGGAAGTATGTGGTGTTTTATCTTTCAATCTTGTTCGGCAGCTTTCACTAATGGACTAGTGGCTTCATCCACTTATCCTATAATTTTGCAAAAAGAGTCGGCAACGGGGTTCCCGACCAGAGTAATTAACTCTCATTAATAATCCTCTTCACATGTTTTGCTCGATTCATCGGTAAGCAACTTAATTTTGCAATAGACACTCCTCCATGGTATGTGAAATGTTGGAAGGCACCCGAGGATTCGGTTAGCCATGGCTTGAGAAAGCAAAGGTTGGGAGGAGTGTCATCCTTAAATAAACTAAAGTACATGTGTAAACAAAAGAGAAGAGGGATGATCTACCTTGCTGGTAGAGATAACGTACTTCATGGGAGCTGCTCTTTGGAGGTCTGTTTGGCAAGGGGGTTAGAGTTCCCACTACCATTCGTTGACAACAACAAACACCTCTCAAAACTTTACTTTTATGCTCTCTATATGATTTCAAAACTTGAAAAGCTCTAGCACATGATTTAATCCCTGCTTCCCTCTGTGAAGGCCCTTTCTTTTACTTTATGTTGAGTCAGTAAACCTATTTCCCTCTATCTTAAGCAAGCAATTGAGTTGTTGTGATCAAACCATTTATACTATGATCTATTTAATCATGCCTTTTATTCTTCCTTGTTTAGTACAAGTTTTATCCGAATGAATATAGCTTTGAAGGTTATCAATGATTATGAGGAGATTATTATGATTGAGCATGCAAGTTTTGCTATAAGCTTTAATATAAGAGCGCTGCTCGATAAATAAGTACAATCTGTTAACTGTTCTTTGACCAAGAACGAAGTTTTCCATAACCAATTATGATTTCCTATGCACCTTTATTTGTGATTTCCTCTTACTTGTTTCAAGTTGAATCATATGAGGAAGTTGTTCACTAGAATGTCTTGTGTGAATTAATATGATGCTTCTTGTCCGTATTTTATTTATCGACTCTTCACTCCATAAACATGTGGTCTTGTTTACTAAGTTCAGTTTCGCTTGGGGACAAGCGAAGTCTAAGCTTGGGGGGGTTGATACGTCCATTTTGCATCACTATTTTATATCATAATTTACTGTTATTCATTGATATATTTCATATTTAGAGATGATACTTATGTTATTTCATCTATTTTGCATGTTTCATGATTATTGGAGAATCATTCACCGGAGTCAGGATTCTGCTGGAAAAAGCACCGTTAGAATGCAATATTTCTGGAGATCAACAATTGACGGAAATTACACCGAAGATCTTATTTTTCCAGAAGAATGAGCCAGCCAAAAGGAGGAGCCGGGGAGGGCCGCCATGGCCCCCCATAGGCCGACGCGGGCCTTGGCCTGGCCGCGCTGCCTTGTGGGGAGGGGGCCCACAGCCCCCTTCGGCCGCCTCTCTTTCGCGTACTTCTTCTCCCCGAAAACCTAAGCTCCAGGGAATAATCGCGAAGAGACACAACCGCCTCTGCGGGGCGGAAACCACCAGAGAGAAAAGAGCTCTCCGGCAGGCTGAAATCTACCGGGGAAATTCCCTCCCGGAGGGGGAAATCGACGCCATCGTCACCACCATCGAGCTGGACTTCACTGGGATCATCATCACCATCATCTCCACCACCGTCACCGTCATCTCCACCGCTGCACCTCGTCACCGCTGTAACATCTAGGGTTGAATCTTGATTGTTTGGTAGGGGAAACTCTCCCGGTATTCTCCTTGTTATTGATGCTATTGAGTGAAAGTATTGAACCAAGGTTTATGTTCAGATTGTTATTCATCATCATATCACCTCTTATCATGTTCCATATGATTTCTCGTGAGTAGTTCGTTTAGTTCTTGAGGACATGGGTGAAGTCTAAATGTTAGTAGTGAACTATGTTGATTAATATTCAATTGTTTGATATTTAAGTTGTGGTGTTATTCTTCTAGTGGTGTCATGTGAACGTCGACTACATGATACTTCACCTTTATGGGCCTAGGGGAATACATCTTGTATTCGTTTTCTAATTGTGGGGTTGCCAGAGTGACAGCAACCTTAACCCCCGTTGGTATATCGATGCAGGAGGGATAGCAAGATCTCAGAGTTTAAGGCTGTGGTTAGATTTATCTTAATTACTTTCTTGTATTTGCGGATGCTTGCAAGGGGTATAATCACAAGTATGTATTAGTCCTAGGAAGGGCGGTGCATTAGCATAGGTTCACCCACACAACACTTATCAAAACAATGAAGATTAATCAGCTATATGAAGCGAAAGCACTGGACTAAATTCCCGTGTGTCCTCAAGAACGTTTGGTTATTATAAGTAAACAAACCGGCTTGTACTTTGTGCTAAAAAGGATTGGGCCACTCGCTGCAATTCTTACTCTCGCATTTTACTTACTTGTACTTTATTCATCTGTTATATTAAAAACCCCTGAATACTTGTCTGTGAGCATTTACAGTGAATCCTTCATCGAAACTGCTTGTCAACACCTTCTGCTCCTCGTTGGGTTAGACACTCTTATTTATCGAAAGTACTACGATACACCCCCTATACTTGTGGGTCATCACTCCCCAGCACTTTTGAAGAAACTCAGCCGTGAACCCGTCAGGTCCAGGCGCCCTGCCCGCTGGCAGTCGCCGAATCACCTCCCAGATCTCGTCTTCCGTGAACCCCGCCTCCAGTTCCGAGAGGTCTTCCGAGAGGGTGTCCAGGAAGTCCTAGTCCAGGGAGTGCTGCCTTTCCACCGAGGTTCCAAGCAAACCCTCAAAGTGAGTGAAAGCAGGTTCAGCCATAGTCGCATGGTCAGAGATGACCGCGCCTCCAACCTGTAGGCTATGGATCACGTTCTTTTGGCGACGATACGCCGCGTGCTGATGGAAGAAGGTCGTGTTGGCGTACCCCTCCTTAAGCCACGCAATTTTGGGGCGCTGCCTTGCCATGGTACGCTCCAGAGAAGCCAGGCCCAGGTAAGCGTGTTTGAGGTGGGCCCTGAGTCGGCGTTAAACAGTCGACTGCGCGCCGTGTCCAGCCTCAACACCATGGCCACGTCCAGATTCCATGGCCACGTCTAGATTCCATGGCCACGTCCAGCCTCAACACCACTTCCCGCGCTATCAACAGTTGCAGTTTGACACATCCGATCTTCTTGTCGCTCCAGCTCATCAGACTGCGCGCCGTGCGCTTCAGCTTTGCGGTGAGCCACCGAAAGGGGTCTGGGTCCCCCTCCACAACATCCTAGGCGCTCCGCACCACCTCCTCAAAGCCCTCTAAGCCTTGTGCAAACTACTTTTCCACGAGTCCTTTTTGTGCAAGTTAATCAACCTCACAATAAAAATTTCTTGTTTCAGAGTCTTCTGTAGCAGCAAGAACATGCCATGATATTTTAATTTCAATAATTCTTTTCACAAATGGTGCTAATCAAACTAACCCCTGAAAATTGAAGACAGTGCTGATATCCCAGGTAAACCATAGATCATCAAATATGCACATAATTATACCAACGAAAAAAATAGCGCGCTATTTCGGCGTTATAACGGCGCTATAGTGTATTTGGAAAGTGAACGCTACACTGTGCACATTTGGCTCGCTATTGCGCTAATCACGCTATTAGCGGCGCTATGCGCGTATTTTTTGTAGCGTTATAGCGGCGCTATTTTTATAGCGTTAGCGGTGCTATTTTTTATAGGAAAATCGAGCAGCTGACTAGCTATTTTGTGATATGGGGTGACCCGATCTTCTCAGTAAGCAACAGTGGTGATGAGGATCACGGGGTGATAGCAGCGGAGATAACTTGATGAAGTGGATGATAACTTGTATGACGCAACGAGATCTCTCGATTGGTCCCTGTCGCCAATGCACAACTCTCAATCCTGGAAGATATTCGCAAATCCACACACTTGCGCACGTAGCCGCCGACCACGAAGCGGTAAGTTGCAATCTACTAATTCCCAATGGAACAACAGATCACACAAGACTTTCAGATCTACACCAAATCAAGCAATATGGTGTAGGATTCAATGCATTTGCAGAGCAAACAACTAAGAACTAGGGTTTATCTTAAAAGTGGTCTAAAGCAACTTTGGGGGCGTCCTGGGCACTTATATAGGGGTTCAGGACGACCTCAGGTCGAAAAAGTACGAAAATAACCGACCCAGAATAGATCTGGTCGAGACAGACTCGGACTCGGCCGGCTTGGGGGCCGGTCGACCAGGTCTGGGACCGGCCGGTCCGGTTCAAACCGGGCCTGGCGCTGGGTGTGGATCGGATGGGGGTTCCAGGCATAATGGATGTGCCCCGGTTGGCACAAGCGCAGGGCCCGGTCGGCGCCGGGCTGATCCGGTCTGGAGCCCGGTCGGACCGGACCTGGGACCGGACGCGCCGGCGTGGCGGCCGGTCGGACCGGTTCTGGCGCCGGCCTGGACTTGCTTTTCCTTCCTCGCGCATGCCTCCCTCTCCTCCCTCGCGCTTCCATGAGATTTCTTCATGTCCAGCTTCACGGCCAGCTCCATGTCCAGCTTCTTGTCCAACTTCTTGTCCATCTTCTTATCCAGCTGCTCCTCTCCTTCTCGTGCGATGCTTGCTCCCTCCTCATACCTGATCATACATAAATAATAGGACTTAGGCAGTATAAAGTTCTCAGCGATCAAAGTCTCACTTAGGAACAAATTCACCTGTTGTTTAAGTAGCTTCGCACGAGCTCGTGTCATTGGTCCAATCCTGACTTCATTGGACTTGAGCTTCACAGCAGGATCATCTTCTTGTAATGATGAAGGTAGTAGTGAGGTAGGGATGTCCTCATCATCTCCCCCCCTTCAAAAGGCGTCGACCTCGACGCTCCAAGGTCTTCTCCGTCATATGGTGTCAAATCAGCAACATTGAAAGAATTACTGACGCCAAACTCATCAACTGGAAGGTCTATCGAGTATGCATTATCATTTATCTTGGCAAGCACTTTGTAAGGACCAGCACCACGAGGAAGCAACTTGGACTTCCGCAGCTTCGGGAACCTATCCTTGCGAAAATGTACCCAGACCATATCACCAGGCTTGAACAATATCTCCTTGCGCTTCTTATTCATCCTTGCAGCATTGCTCTTGCCTTTCTTCTCTATCAACTCTTTAGTCTTCACATGAATCTTTCGCACAAAATCTTCCCTCTTGGATGCCTCCATATTGACTCTCTCATGTATAGGTAGAGGCAACAAATCAAGCGGCGTAATGGGTTTGAAACCATACACCACCTCAAAGGGACACAGCTCTGTGGTAGAATGTACCGCCCTGTTGTAAGCAAACTCCACATGCGGCAAACAATCTTCCCACTCCTTCAGGTTCTTTTTTATCATGGATCTCAACAATTGTGACAATGTTCTATTCACCACTTCAGTTTGACCATCAGTTTGGGGATGACAAGTGGTGCTGAAAATCAGTTTCGTCCTCAGCTTTCTCCACATCGTATTCCAGAAGTAGCTCATAAACTTCACGTCACGATCAGAAACAATAGTCTTCGGGACTCCATGTAGACGTACAATATCCCTGAAAAACAGGTTAGCAATATGCGACGCATCATCGCTCTTGTGGCAGGCAATAAAGTGTGACATCTTAGAGAATCTATCCACTACGTACCACAAATATAGAATCATGGCCTCTCTTAGTACTCGGCAAACCCAACACAAAATCCATACTAATATCCTCCCAAGGTGTAGTAGGTGCCGGTAAAGGAGTATACAAACCGTGAGGCTTCAGCTTGGACTGGGACTTGTTGCAAGTAATGCATCTCTTCACATACCCGTCCACATCCCGCCTCATCTTTGGCCAATAAAAGTGGTCAGCTAGCATGAGTAGCGTCTTCTCACACCCAAAGTGACCCATCAAACCTCTAGTATGTGATTCCTGCAATAAGAGCAAACGCATTTACGATTTTGGAACACATAGTTTGTTAGCTCTAAAGAAGAACCAATCATGTATGTGATATTTTTCCCATGCTTTACCAAGAGCACATAAGCGATATGGTTCAGCGAAATCATGATCAGTGGCATACAAATCACATAGTATCTCTAAACCAGGAATTTTAACATCAAGTTGAGTTAATAGCATATTCTTCCTAGATAGAGCATCAGCAATAATATTATCGTTTGCCTTCTTATGCTTAATAATGTATGGAAAAGACTCAATGAACTCAACCCACTTAGGCCCTGTTTGTTTGGGCTGGAGCTTGAGCTTTTACTGCTTTTGGGTCTTTAAAAGCACAAGCCTAGCCAAACACCTAACTTCTAGGCATGGGCTTCTACAAGCACTTCTCACATTTACACTTGAAGCCCATAAGCACCTCCCAGGGTACTTCCCGCAGCTTCTCGTGGCTTCTCACTTACAAAATGAACCGGTATACAATAGCAGCCCAAAAGTTTGTGTTATCCCCCATCGGTCCTTTAGCCCCAAATGATATATTTTTTGCATCTCGAGAAAAATTCAGATTCTTAGTTAATTAATATTTTATAGTAAAATCTTTTTAAATAGAAAATAATAAGGAAAATAATATTTTTGTTATTATTAAATAATAAGGAAAATAATATTTTTGTTATTATTTTCTATTTTACATTTGACCAGTCTACCAGCCGTCCTGGATGCAGTTCGCCAAACAGCAATTTTACATTTGACCGAGCCATCCAGCTCCAGCTGGATGCAGTTTGCCAAACAGCAATTTTACATTTGACCAGCCATCCAGCTCCAGCTGCTTCTCAGATCTTACCAGCTCCAGCTGCTTTTCGTTCAGCTGCAGCCCAAACAAACAGGCACTTAGCTAGATGCTTATGCAAAGTAGATTGGGCTTTCAGATATTTCAAAGCTTCATGATCAGAATGTATGATAAATTCTTTTGGCCACAAGTAATGTTGCCAAACCTCAAGAACTCTAATTAAAGCATACAATTCTTTATCATATATAGGATAGTTCAACTTAGCACCAGAAAGTTTTTCAGAAAAATATGCAATTGGGCAACCCTCTTGCATCAACACACCACCAATTCCAATACCACTAGCATCACATTCAATCTCAAATTGCTTATTGAAATCAGGAAGTGCAAGCAACAGTGCAGAAGTTAACAATCATTTCAGTTCATCAAATGCATGATCTTGGGCTGTGCCCCACTAAAAAACAACACACTTTTTAGTCAAGTCATTCAAAGGTGCAGCAATAGTACTAAAGTTGGGCACAAATCTTCTATAAAACCCAGCTAGACCATCAAAACTTCTTACTTGACTCACATTCATGGGAGTAGGCCGATTTTGAATAGCTTCAATTTTAGACACATCTACTTCTACTCCATGCTTAGAGACAACATAACCCAGAAATATGACCTTATCTTTGCAAAATGTGCACTTCTCAAGATTACCATAGAGTTTATTATCACGCAACACTTGCAAAACATGTCGAATATGTATAGTATGATCAGATTCATTGCGGCTGTAGATTAATATGTCATCAAAGTACACAACCACAAACTTGCCAATAAAATCACGCAAAACATGGTTCATCAGTCTCATGAAAGTACTAGGTGCATTCGTTAAACCAAAAGGCATTACTAACCACTCATATAAACCAAATTTTGTTTTAAAGACTGTTTTCCATTCATCCCCTTCTTTCATCCTAATTTGATGATAACCACTACGCAAATCAATTTTAGAAAAAACAGCAGCACCACTCAATTCATCTAGCATATCCTCTAAACGGGGAATAGGATGACGATATCGAATAATAATATTGTTTATCGCTCTACAATCAATGCACATACGCCATGTACCATCTTTCTTAGGAACTAGAATAACAGGAACAACATAAGGACTAAGGCTTATGCGGATATAACCTTTGTCGAGTAGCGTTTGTACTTGCTTCTGTATTTCCTTCGTCTCTTCGGGATTTGTTCTATATGGCGCCCTATTGGGCAGCGAAGCTCCGGGGATCAAGTCAATTTGATGTTCAATACCATGCAATGGTGGTAGTCCTGCGGGTACCTCCTCCGGAAACATGTCGCTGAATTCCTGCAAAACATTAGAAACACCAAGAGGAAGAGGGGTCAAGTCGTTAGAAACCAAAACCGTACCTCTGTACAATAGCACAAGAGGCATGGTTGTAGGATCCTCTCTAAATTCTCTCATGTCTTCTTTGGTGGCTAAAAGCACTAAGGAATTCACTCTCTCACTCTTCATTATATCACTCACGACATTACAATTCTCTCGCCTATCTATAGGTCCATCCTCCAAGTTTACTTCAACTTTCTGACGAGATTCAATGACAATCTGTTGTGGTGACATAGGCTGTAAGTTGATTTTCTTGCCCTTGAACTCCAATTGATATGTATTGGCACGGCCATTGTGTTGCACAGAACGGTCATATAGCCAAGGCCGCCCCAATAGTAGGTGACACACCGTCATAGGAACCACATAAAAATCAATGCAATCCTTATACGGTCCAATCTCAAACTCAACACGCACCATGTGGTTTACCTTCATCTCACCATTGTCACTCAACCACTGAATATAGTATGGATGTGGGTGCGGTAGATACTTCAACTTCAGCTTGGTACACAACTCCTTGCTTGCTAAATTGCGGCAACTCCCGCCATCAATAATGACCTTGCAAGCCTTGTCAGGACCAATTAAAGCCTTTATCTGGAACAAATTGCAGCGCTGAGTAGATGCACTAGGCAACACATTAAGAGCACACTGAGACACAACAATAGTGCGAGCATCAGACGGATATGCATCTTCACCATCAGTGTCATAGTCATCATCTTCTGGAGCATTAGGATCAACATCATCTCCAGTCTCATACTCATTGTCCTCATTGACTATCATAACTTTGCGGTTAGGACAATCCCTCTTGAAGTGACCCTTGCCACCACATGTATGGCAATTCATATCGCGGTTGCGCGCAGTAGACATGCTAGAACCACTCGAACTTGCAGCAGTATCGGGCTTCTTTGTGTTGGACACATTGGAGACCGGCTTGCTAGACGGAGTAGAGTAAGGTGCGGAGCGCGTCGATGGCGCCGGCATCATAGATGGGGGCGCGGGAGGCGTAAAGCGCCCAGCTCCCGTAGCACGAGCTTTAACCTTTGCTTCTTCAGCCAAATGTGATTCAGCTTCTCTTGCATGATGTAGCAATTGATTCATACTGGTGTAGCTGTAATGATGAATAATGCCTTTGATATCATACTTCAATCCATTGAGGAAACGCTACATTGTCATCTCTAGAGACTCACGGACACGGCCATGCTGCATTAGCATCTCCATCTCCATGTAGTATTCATCAACAGTCTTCACACCTTGTCTCAAAAGGGTCAACTTATCATATATTGTACGCAAATAATTAGTGGGCACAAAACGAGAATTCATCGCCTCCTTCATAGCACGCCATGTGATAATAGGTGGCTCACCATCCTCCTGTCGATTAAGAACAAGTGCATCCCACAAACGCAATGCATAACCATCAAATTCGGAAGAAGCAAGCTTGATCTTCCTATCTTCAGTGTAATTATTTAAGCGCCATAACTTCTCAATCTTCAGCTCCCAAGAGAGGTATTCTTCAACATCAGCTCCTCCGTCAAACTTGGGTATGGCGAATTTGGGCTTACCCAATCCATCTTCTTCCTCAAATCCGCGACCATGGTGTCCAAGTTCAGCAAAACCACGCCCACGGCTACCACGTCCTGCACCACGACCAACACCGGGTGCTTCATCCTGAAAATCAGGGTCTTCATCCTCTTGTTGCTGTTGATTTGTAAGATTCTCAACAGACATTTGCAACACTTGAAGACTCCGCTGTATATCCATCATTTAATCTTTCATTGTATTGACGTTCTCACTAGTAGCATCCAGCTTCTGGGAGATCCCTTGGACCGTTCCCCTAAGCTCATCATCCTGAGTGCGGAATTCACGTCGCATCTCATTACGAAGAGCCTCATACTCCCTCCATGTGATGATATCTGTAGAATTCTTGTTTTCCTGGTTAACAAGTTTAGCATCACTAGCAGACATGATTAGTAGGTTAGTGCACTAAATTAAAAATATATGGTGGTACTCTCACAACTCACTCAAAAACTGATAAGAAAAGGAGATCTTACCGTTCTAAAGTAAATTAGTGTTGCTTACCACTAGTAGTAACAACTAGTGCACGGATGTAGTGAAGCGAATATCAAGGGTATAAGAACAATCACATGACAAAGCAGGGTCTATGTGGGGCTGTAGGTAGACTACCTATTTGCACCAATAACAAGCTCTAGCGCTGACCGTAGACAACCAAAGATACTCACACAAGGCGATCAATGTGGCAATGCAACTATATGGAGGAAAAATTGCAATGCACTCGAGAGACACTATCAAAGCTCAATGAAACAGGCACAAGATTGCTCAACTACAGGTGCAGAAAAATAAACAAGGCCTTCACTTGATCTTACTAGCACTTCACACTTTTTCTTTTTGGATTTTCTTTTTGGAACGCAGCTATGTAGCTCTTTTTGCTTCTTTTCTATTTTCACTTTTTTTTTGATTTTATGACATAACTCCTTGATAACACGGCCAACAAAGTATGCAAAGCACCAAAACCCTAATGAGCAGCCTGTCGAGCGGTAAAACCAGTCTCTTCTGGGCAAGTTCCTAGTCACTTATATCGATAGGCTGTGTCTATGGTTGGGAACAAGCACACTGTACGCTATGTGGACTCGGAGTAACAAAAACTGAAACTAGATGATAGCGGAGACTCAAACCCTAACAATACTAGATGGAAGAAAAAGATACGCAAAAACAACTACGAAAAACAACTAAAACTCCAAATTAGTGCAATCTAAAGCTATGGCAAACCCTAACCCTAATTTTTTTTTTGGCTTTTTCTGGATAGGAAACACTCACAACTCAACTATGGGGTGGATTGTGGATGGTTTACCGAGGAAACCCGATAATCTGATACCAAGATGATATGGGGTGGCCCGATCTTCTCAGTAAGCAATAGTGGTGATGAGGATCACGGGATGATAGCAGCGGACATAACTTGATGAAGTGGATGACAACTTGTATGACGCAACGAGATCTCTCGATTGGTCCCTGTCGCTAATGCAACAGCTCTCAACCCTACAAGATATTCGCAACTCCACACACTTGCGCACTTAGTTGTCGACCACGAAGCGGTAAGTTGCAATCTACTAATTCCCAATGGAATAACAGATCACACAAGACTTTCAGATCTACACCAAATCAAGCAATATTGTGTAGGGATTTAATAGTTTTTGCAGAGCAAACAACTAAGAACTAGGGTTTATCTTAAACGTGGTCTAAAGCAACTTTGGGGGCGTCCTGGGCACTTATATAGGGGTTCAGGACGACCTCAGGTTGAAAAAGTACGAAAATAACCGACACAGAATAGATCTGGTCGAGACAGACTCGGACTCGGCTGGCCTGGAGGCCGGTCGACCGGGTCTGGGACCGGCCGGTCCGGTTCAAACCGGGCCTGGCGCCGGGTGTGGACCGGATTGGGGTTCCAAGCATACTGGATGTGCCCCGGTTGGCACAAGCGCAGGGCCCGGTCGGCGCTGGGCTGATCCGGTCTGGAGCCCGGTCGGACCGGACCTGGGACCGGACGCGCCGGCGTGGCGGCCGGTCGGACCGGTTCTGGCGCCGGCCTGGACTTGGTCTTTCTCCCTCGCGCATGCCTCACTCTCCTCCCTCGCGCTTCCATGGGATGTCTTCATGTCAAGCTTCACGGCGAGCTCCATGTCCAGCTTCTTGTCCAACTTCTTGTCCATCTTCTTATCCAGCTGCTCATCTCCTTCTCGTGCGATGATTGCTCCCTCCTCATAGCTGATCATACATAAATAATAGGACTTAGGCAGTATAAAGTTCTCATCGATCAAAGTATCACTTAGGAACAAATTCACCTGTTGTTTAAGTAGCTTCGCACGAGCTCGTGTCATTGGTCCAATCCTGACTTCATTGGACTTGTGTCAACACCCGGATTTTTAAGTCCAGATGCCTATTATGTCATTCATCGCAATCCCAGGATAATGTTGTTGCGAGGCATAATAGTCGAATAGCATGTTGGGTGAACGAACTACACTTGGGCAATTGACAAATAAAGAAGGCATAACAATGCACATACATATATCATGATGAGTACTATGAGATTTAATCGTGGCATTACGACAAAGAAAATAGACCGCCATCCAAAGATGCATCTATGCCTAAAAATTCCACTTTTAGTGTTATCATCTCGAACCCCCTTCCGTATTAAGCTGCAAACAATGTACAATTGCATTAAGTATGGTGCGTAATGTAATAAACACAAATATCCTTAGACAAAGCATCGATGTTTTATCCCTAGTGGCAACAAAGACATCCATAACCTTAGAACTTTCTCGTCACCGTCCCAGCATTCAATGGAGGCATGAACCCACTATCGAGCATAAATACTCCCTCTTGGAGTTACAAGTATCAACTTGGCCGCAGCCTCTACAAGCAACGGAGAGCATGCAAGAACATAAACAACATATATGATAGATTGATAATCAACTTGACATAGTATTCAATATTCATCGGATCCCAACAAACACAACATGTAGCATTACAAATAGATGATCTTGATCATGATAGGCAGCTCACAAGATCTAACATGATAGCACAACGAGGAGAAGACAACCATCTAGCTACTGCTATGGACCCATAGTCCAGGGGTGAACTACTCACACATCGATCCGAGGCGATCATGGTAATGAAGAGCCTCCGGGAGATGATTCCCTCCCGGCAGGTGCCGTAGGCGATCTCCCGAATCCCCCGAGATGGGATTGGCGGCGGCGTCTCTGGAAGGTTTTCCGTATCGTGGCTCTCGGTACTGGGGGTTTCGTGACGAAGGCTTTAAGTAGGCGGAAGGGCGGAGTCGGAGGGCTGACAGGGGCCCCACACGCTAGGGCGGTGCGGGCCCTAGCCTAGCCGCGCAGCCCTAGTGTGGCGGCGCCTCGTCGCCCCACTTCGTTTCCCTTTCGGTCTTCTGGAAGCTTCGTGGAAAAATAAGATCCTGTGCGTTGATTTCG
>NC_061508.1:101031768-101051317 GCF_022539505.1 Lolium rigidum | reverse complement strand
ATGCAATGATGATCAGTGTTAACCCAAGCTAATTAGGACAAGGTGCGGGCACTATTGGTACACTATGCATGAGGCTTGCAACTTATAAGATATAATTTACATGATGCATATGCTTTATTACTACCGTTGACAAAATTGTTTCATGTTTTCAAAATCAAAGCTCTAGCACAAATATAGCAATCGATGCTTTTCCTCTATGGAGGACCATTCTTTTACTTTCAATGTTGAGTCGAGTTCACCTATTTCTCTCCACCTCAAGAAGCAAACACTTGTGTGAATTGTGCATTGATTCCTACATACTTGCTTATTGCACTTATTATATTACTCTATGTTGACAATATCCATGAGATATACATGTTACAAGTTGAAAGCAACCGCTGAAACTTAATCTTCTTTTGTGTTGCTTCAATACCTTTACTTTGAATTATTGCTTTATGAGTTAACTCTTATGCAAGACTTATTGATGCTTGTCTTGAAGTGCTATTCATGAAAAGTCTTTGCTTTATGATTCACTTGTTTACTCATGTCATACACATTGTTTTGATCGCTGCATTCACTACATATGCTTTACAAATAGTATGATCAAGATTATGATGGCATGTCACTCCAGAAATTATCTTTGTTATCGTTTTACCTGCTCGGGACGAGCAGAACTAAGCTTGGGGATGCTGATACGTCTCCAACGTATCGATAATTTCTTGTGTTCCATGCCACATTATTGATGTTATCTACATGTTTTATGCACACTTTATGTCATATTCGTGCATTTTCCGGAACTAACCTATTAACAAGATGCCGAAGTGCCGATTCTTTGTTCTCGCTGTTTTTGGTTTCGAAATCCTAGTAAAGAAATATTCTCGGAATTGGACGAAATAAAAGCCCGGAGGCCTATTTTCTCACGAAGCTTCCGGAAGACCGAAGACGAGACGAAGAGGGGCCACGGGGTGGCCAAACCCTAGGGCGGCGCGGCCCCACCCCCGGCCGCGCCGGCCTATGGTGCGGGCCCCCGTGCCGCCTCTTGACTTGCCCTTCCGCCTACTTAAAGCCTCCGTGACGAAACCCCCGTACCGAGAGCCACGATACGGAAAACCTTGCGAGACGCCGCCGCCGCCGATCCCATCTCGGGGGATCCGAGAGATCGCCTCCGGCACCCTGCCGGAGAGGGGAATCATCTCCCGGAGGACTCTACACCGCCATGGTCGCCTCCGGAGTGATGAGTGAGTAGTCTACCCCTGGACTATGGGTCCATAGCAGTAGCTAGATGGTTGTCTTCTCCCCATTGTGCTATCATTGTCGGATCTTGTGAGCTGCCTATCATGATCAAGATCATCTATATGTAATTCTATATGTTGCGTTTGTTGGGATCCGATGAATAGAGAATACTTGTTATGTTGATTATCAAAGTTATGATTATGTGTTATTTATGATCTTGCATGCTCTCCGTTACTAGTAGATGCTCGGCCAAGTAGATGCTTTTAACTCCAAGAGGGAGTACTTATGCTCGATAGTGGGTTCATGCCCGCATTGACACTCGGGACAGATGACGAAAGTTCTAAGGTTGTGTTGTGCTTGTTGCCACTAGGGATAAAACATTAGTGCTATGTTCAAGGATGTAGTCACTAGTTACATTACGCACCATACTTAATGCAATTGTCCGTTGCTTTGCAACTTAATACCGGAGGGGGTTCGGATGATAACCTCGAAGGTGGACTTTTTAGGCATAGATGCGGTTGGATGGCGGTCTATGTACTTTGTCGTAATGCCCAATTAAATCTCACTATACTCATCATGATATGTATGTGCATTGTCATGCTCTCTTTATTTGTCAATTGCCCAACTGTAATTTGTTCACCCAACATGCTCGTTCGTCTTATGGGAGAGACACCTCTAGTGAACTGTGGACCCCGGTCCAATTCTCTTTACTCGAAATACAATCTACTTGCAATACTTGTTTTTACTCGTTTTCTCTCGCAAACAATCATCTTCCACACAATACGGTTAATCCTTTGTTACGAGTAAGCCGGTGAGATTGACAACCTCACTCGTTTCGTTGGGGCAAAGTACTTTGGTTGTGTTGTGCAGGTTCCACGTTGGCGCCGGAATCTCCGGTGTTGCGCCGCACTACATCCCGCCGCCATCAACCTTCAACGTGCTTCTTGGCTCCTCCTGGTTCGATAAACCTTGGTTTCTTTCTGAGGGAAAACTTGCTGCTGTGCGCATCATACCTTCCTCTTGGGGTTGCCCAACGAACGTGTGAAATACACGCCATCACTTGACATCTGGCCGGATCCCAAGATGTCCTTCGCAGAGAGTCACGAAGTTGGATAAGAGAAGATATGAATTTGGGCAGATGTTGTGGGGCTGGAGCCCGTAGGTGTTGAGTATGGAGAGAAAAAACTCCGAACAGGGAAGTGAAAGTCCGCGTTCCACCCAAGCCTTGGTCATAACTATTTCTCCGGCTTCTGGCTTGGGGACGTCGGAATCACGAGTGAAACTCCAATGTGAGGAGATCATTCCTTCGTTCTGGAGCTCCCTAAGCTCCACGTCGGTAGTCTCACAAGGCCACCATTGACCCCGTTCTCCTTCGCGGATCCGGGCCTTGGACGCCCTCTTGTTTTCCGTCTCCTGTACCTTTGCTGCCATCCGAGCTTGCCCCTCGAGTTCTTCTTGGAGCTCTTGGAGGGAAGAGATCCGGCCTGGAGCGGTGCTGGAAGATGCGGAAAAAGGTTGAGCTAGTCTTATGTCGGAAATATATGGTGGCAGGAATGATATGGGATCCGGGCATATGGGTTCTAGTTGATTGGGATCCGGGCTACTCGGAGAGCTACCAGTACAATGTGATGATTCGAGTGGCATGCTTCCGGCTGCACCCATACAAAGTATTTGAGTACCCGGATCACTAAGGCTATCTTCTACACTAAGTTATCTTCTACAAGGCCGGCGAACTTACCGCTAATGGCGCGGTGGCTCGACGGAGCTTCGGCGAAGATGAGGTCGCCGAACTTGAGGGAAATCGTCCCGCGTGACCACGAATCGGTGGCGGAGCGAATTTCTCGTTCAAACGTGAGAATCTTGGCACGAGGGGGGCCTTGGTTTGGCGGCGCGCGGGGTTCACCGTGGCAAAGATCGCCGGAGTCGAGATCTGGCGGGCGGCGCGACGCGAGGAGGAAGACGAGGTGGAAAAGAGAGGTGAAAGAATGGATTTTTCACCGGGCCGCGGGGTATTTATAGGCCACGCGCGGAGATTCGGGATCCGGATCCGACGGTGGAAACTGAACAGTCACGCCGTTGGATGGATGACACGTGTTTAGGTCAAATGCGGTAAAACGACGTGGAGGTGACTTGACTGCGCACTCCCGAAAATTCCGGCTGAAGATTTGCGTCTGCGAAAATTTAGCGCGGGAAATGAGGAAGTTGTGCGCTGGGAATGAGGAACTTCCGTTGTTAAGTGAAAGATTTCCGGAACTGTTTGAGTCTTTTAAGATTCCGGGTAATTCCATGAGAGCAAGTTGGCTCTCGTTCGAGCAGGGAGTAACCCGGAAATGTTCCTTGGAACGTCGATGGATGAAGTCCCGCGGGATGGGAGCATTTTCCGGCTATAAGTTGGGAAAAAGAAGAAAATGCAAAGTTGGAGCTCTTCAAGTTTCTCCGCGTTACCAACATTTGCCGGAGATCATGATGGACCAGCAAGGCGGAAACTGCAGGTGAAACTCGGAGAACTCTGGGGGCTACTGTTGTGGGTATACTTCATGGGTGTACCATCGACAGTGCCTAGATCCGGCAAGCCCGGGTGGCCCACAGATGGTGATGAGGCATGTGGCCCATCGGGCGGCCCAGTTGTTGTTGATCATGAAGGAAGAAGTCCAGCCCAGGATCAGTAGGCCGGATCCGTACCGACATTAGGAGTAACCCGGATCCGTGGAAGCCCATGAGGAATCCGGATCCAGTACGACGTGTATGGAAGGCGGATCCGTGACGTGCACGACAAGATATTGTACCGTAGTTAGGCTATCTGTAATCCGGCTAGGACTCTCCATGTAAACCCTAGATCCGTGCGCCTTTATAAGCCGGATCCCGGGAGCCCTAGAGACACAACCACAACTCATTGTAACAACGCGAAAGCGCCCAGATAATTCCAGACAAGCAGCAGTAGGCCCTGTCATCGTGCAGGTGTTCCGAAGCTGGGTAACTCGCGTACACCGTCCCGTGTGCACTCCGCCCTATGGCCCCTACTTCTTCTCCCCCTCGTGAGGATCCCTCCTCCGGGGTACCGTCGATTAGGCAACGACACATATGGACAAATATGTCCTTAGGTTCTACTCATAGTATTCATGGCGAAGTTTCTTCTTCGTTAAATTGTTATATGGTTGGAATTGGAAAATGATACATGTAGTAAAATGCTATAATGTCTTGGATAATTTGATACTTGGCAATTGTTGTGCTCATGTTTAAGCTCTTGCATCATATACTTTGCACCCATTAATGAAGAAACACTTAGAGCTTGTTAATTTGGTTTGCATATTTGGTTTCTCTAGAGTCTAGATAACATCTAGTATTGAGTTTTGAACGACAAGGAAGACGGTATGGAGTCTTATAATGTTTACCATATGTCTTTTATGTGAGTTCTGCTGTACCGTTCATCCTTGTGTTTGTTTCAAATAGCCTTGCTGGCCTAAACCTTGTATCGAGAGGGAATACTTCTCATGCATCCCAAATACTTGAGCCAACCACTATGCCATTTGTGTCCACCATATCTACCTACTACATGGTATTTATCCGCCATTCCAAAGTTAATTGCTTGAGTGCTACCTTTAAAATTCCATCATTCACCTTTGCAATATATAGCTCATGGGACAAATAGCTTAAAAACTATTGTAGTATTGAATATGTACTTATGCACTTTATCTCTTATTAAGTTGCTTGTTGTGCGATAACCATGTTTCGGGGACGCCATCAACTATTCTTTGTTGGATATCATGTGAGTTGCTATGCATGTCCGTCTTGTCTCGAAGCAAGAGAGATCTACCACCTTCATGGTTGGAGCATGCATATTGTTAGAGAAGAACTTTGGGCCGCTAACTAAAGCCATGATTCATGGTGGAAGTTTCAGTTTTGGACACACATATCCTCAATCTCATATGAGAATAATAATTGTTGCCACATGCTTATGCATTAAAGAGGAGTCCATTATCCGTTGTCCATGTTGTCCCGGTATGGATGTCTAAGTTGAGAATAATCAAAAGCGAGAAATCCAAAATGCGAGCTTTCTCCTTAGACCTTTGTACAGGCGGCATGGAGGTACCCCATTGTGACACTTGGTCAAAACATGTGCATTGCAAAGATCCGGTAGTCCAAGTTAATTAGGACAAGGTGCGGGCACTATTAGTATACTATGCATGAGACTTGCAACTTGTAAGATATAACTTTCATAACTCATATGCTTTATTACTACCGTTGACAAAATTGTTTCATGTTTTCAAAATAAAAGCTCTAGCACAAATATAGCAATCGATGCTTTCCTCTTTGAAGGACCATTCTCTTTACTTTTATGTTGAGTCAGTTCACCTATCTCTCTCCACCTCAAGAAGCAAACACTTGTGTGAACTGTGCATTGATTCTTACATACTTGCATATTGTACTTGTTATATTACTCTATGTTGACTATTATCCATGAGATATACATGTTACAAGTTGAAAGCAACCGCTGAAACTTAATCTTCCTTTGTGTTGCTTCAATACCTTTACTTTGATTTATTGCTTTATGAGTTAACTCTTATGCAAGACTTATTAATACTTGTCTTGAAGTACTATTCATGAAAAGTCTTTGCTATATGATTCACTTGTTTACTCATGTCATTACCATTGTTTTGATCGCTGCATCCACTACATATGTTTACAAATAGTATGATCAAGGTTATGATGGCATATCACTTCGAAATTATCTTTGTTATCATTTTACCCGCTCGGGACGAGCGAAACTAAGCTTGGGGATGCCGATACGTCTCCGACGTATCGATAATTTCTTATGTTCTATGCCATATTATTGATGAAACCTACATGTTTTATGCACACTTTATGTCATATTCGTGCATTTTCCGGAACTAACATATTAACAAGATGTCGAAGTGCCGGTTCTCGTTTTCTGCTGTTTTTGGTTTCGAAATCCTAGTAACGAAATATTCTCGGAATTGGACGAAACAAAGACCCAGGGGCCTATTTTTCCACGGAGCTTCCGGAAGACCGAAGAACACACGAAGTGGGGCCACGAGGTGGCGACACCACAAGGCGGCGCGGCCCGGGGGGCCCGCGCCGCCCTATGGTGTGGCCCCCTCGTCCGGCCCCCGACTCTGCCCTTCCGCCTACTTAAAGCCTCCGTCGCGAACCCCCTGAGGCGAAAAACCACGATACGGAAAACCTTACTGAGACGCCGCCGCCGATCCCATCTCGGGGGATTCTGGAGATCTCCTCCGGCACCCCGCCGGAGAGGGGATTCATCTCCCGGAGGACTCTACACCGCCATGGTCGCCTCCGGAGTGATGAGTGAGTAGTTCACCCCTGGACTATGGGTCCATAGCAGTAGCTAGATGGTTGTCTTCTCCTCATTGTGCTTCATTGTTGGATCTTGTGAGCTGCCTAACATGATCAAGATCATCTATCCGTAATACTCTATGTTGTGTTTGTCGGGATCCGATGGATAGAGAATACCATGTCATGTTAATTATCAAGTTATTACACATGTGTTGTTTATGATCTTGCATGCTCTCCGTTTCTAGTAGAGGCTCGGCCAAGTTTTTTACTTTTAACTCCAAGAGGGAGTACTTATGCTCGATAGTGGGTTCATGCCCGCATTGACACCTGGGACGATGACGAGAAAGTTCTAAGGTTGTGTTGTGCTTGTTGCCACTAGGGATAAAACATTGGCGCTATGTCCGAGGATGTAGTTGTTGATTACATTACGCACCATACTTAATGCAATTGTCTCGTTGCTTTGCAACTTAATACCGGAGGGGGTTCGGATGATAACTCGAAGGTGGACTTTTTAGGCATAGATGCAGCTTGGATGGCGGTCTATGTACTTTGTCGTAATGCCCAATTAAATCTCACTATACTTATCATGTCATGTATGTGCATTGTTATGCCCTCTCTATTTGTCAATTGCCCGACTGTAATTTGTTCACCCAACATGCTTTTATCTTATGGGAGAGACACCTCTAGTGAACTGTGGACCCCGGTCCATTCTTTAATACTCGAAATACAAATCTGTCGCAATACTTGTTTTACTCGTTTTCTCTCGCAAACAATCATCTTCCACACAATACGGTTAATCCTTTGTTACAGCAAGCCGGTGAGATTGACAACCTCATCTGTTTCGTTGGGGCAAAGTACTTTGGTTGTGTTGTGCAGGTTCCACGTTGGCGCCGGAATCTCCGGTGTTGCGCCGCACTACATCCCGCCGCCATCAACCTTCAACGTGCTTCTTGACTCCTACTCGGTTCTATTAAACCTTGGTTTCTAACCGAGGGAAACTTGCCGCTGTGCGCATCACACCTTCCTCTTGGGGTTCCCAACGGACGTGTCAACTACACGCATCATCCGCTTACCCGCCCGGGGCGGACTGGGGGGCGGCGGCTGCTTACCCGCCGGAGGTGAATTGGGGGGCGGCGTCAGCTCACGTGAAGGAGGTGTAGGTGAAGCACCACCACCACCACCGCCGCCACCGCCACCACCACCGTAGGGGGGTGGACTTGTTTGCCTTGGCGCCTCGCCTGGAAACTTGATAAACTTCTTTTGCCATAGAATGAAATGGCGCTTGACATCTCCAAGTCTTCTCTCCCCTTCGGGTGTAGCAATGTCAATCTCCGGGTCCTCAAACCCCGGGACTATGTCCTCCACCGTGACACGAGCATAGCCATCTTGAATGGGCTTGTTGTGGTGGAGTGCTCCAGGTTCACATGGTAAAGCACTGCCGATGGCTACCTTCATGGACATGTTCCCAATTGGATAATACAGATGACATTCTTTCATCTCCTTTACATCGTCCACGGGATAGCGAGGAGGCTCCGATGCAGTAATTTCTATCACCGGAGGCTCCGGTGCAGTAATCTCGATCGTCGGTGCATGTGCACTAGCCGGTGGGGCCTCCGTGGAAGCCACGCTGCTTCTCCGCTGCTGGCTTCCGAGATCCAATGGATGATCTTCATGCTGCGCCCGAGCTGCATCTCTTTCGGCTACTAGTACACTCACGGTTTTCTTCATCACATCCATTTCCGATGCCAACCGCGCCACAACATCTGCTTCCCGGTCCATCTTTCTCTTACGGCTTCTGTAACCGTACGGGTCATCGTTCTGGGAGAACCCTATTTTCCACGGAATGTGCCCCATGCCTCGTACACGTCCTCCGTGTTCAGGATTCCCGAGGGCTTTTGTCAGCGCGTCGTTCTCTCCGTTGAACTTGATCTTCCCCTCTTGAGCATCCCTCATTGCGTCAATAAGGGCTTGGGTGGGTTTAATTATTTTGCCCCGGTAAACACACTCCCCTGTCTCCGGGTTCGGCGTTCCCCCATGCCCGTACCACCAGCTTTTGGCCCTTGGGTCCCATCCCTCCGTACTTGGACGGATTCCTCGCGCCCTCAGCTCGTTCTCCATCTTCTCCCACCTAGGCTCCCAAAGGTGATACCCTCCTGGCCCCATAATATGATTGTACTCCTTCTTAGCCACATTTTCCTTATTTTTTTCGATATTTGAATGAACTGCTCCGATTTCTTTTGCTTCACAAATTCTGGCCAATCATGTTTCAGTTTCTCATATTGTCCTTTGAAATCCGGAGTCTTGTTCTCGTTGACATAGTCACGGGCTAGATTTTGCTTGAATTTCCGGAATGCGTCGGCCATCTTATGAAGAGCGAACTGTTTGACTAGCCTCCTCCTCTCCTTGTTTTCCTCAATCTTGTTACCCTCCTCATCGAATTTGTTGTATTCCGGAGGTAGAACGAAATGTTCCATAAGCTTTTTGAAGCAATCTTTTTTTGTTCTCTTATCGATAAAAGTGAAACCAATCCGTGCCTTCTTTGGCTCATTCCACTCCTGGACGGTGATCGAGACGTTGTCTCTAACAACGGCTCTGCATTGGTTGATAAACTTGGTGGCGTTCTTGCTGGGCTCCAGCGGCCTGACGGTTGCACTGTCGACAACCTCGATGGTACATGTTTATCCTTGTTTCATCGTCTTGGTTGCGCCACGCTTTGATGACGTACTCGATTGTTTCGACGATCCGGCCGAGGGCTAAAATAAGAAAGAGAGTCGCGCGCGTTAGTACACACATATTTATTCAAATCAGTTAGTTTGTATCACCAGAGGCTCAATGTATATATATATACCTCGGCGCCGGAGGTGGTTCGTACTTCCAATTGAAGATCGTCGTTTATCGACGTTTGTTCGGCATCATCTTGCTGACGGCCTTCATCTTGACCGTCAAGGTTCAGATAAGAAGAGATATCATCTTCTTCTTGTTCGGTCGGCACATATATAATATCGCCGTTTATGATGCCGAACATATGGTCTTCGGCGTTCGGATCATAGCTGGCCATAATCGGGTCAGCTCTATCGTCCGCCATATGTAAGTCCTGAAAACATGTAGTAAAAACAAATTAATTGTGTACATGCATTATCACATCTTTTCTACATATAAAGAGAGAGGGCGACGAGGGAGGCGAGAGGGGGGACGCAGTGACCGCGTGACCGAGAGACCGGTGGTGGTGGCGAAAGGGCGGTGGCGGTGCCGAGGACACATAACCCTCGCCGCCCCCTCTCGATCCCCAAAAAAATGGGAGAGATCGATGGAGGGGCCAGGGCGCCGCCGGGCGCCGCCCTAGTGCGTGTGTGTGGCACGCGCCCCGACCGGCCACCGGCCTCCCTCTCCCCCTAGATCTTGTACGTTTTATTAAGTCAAGATTTTAAGTCAGAATTATTAAGTCAAAAATAGTCAAAATTTTAAGTCAAAATTGTTAAGTTTTAATTTTATTAAGTCAAGATTTTAGTTAATTTAGTAAATTTGTTGTTCAATAAAAAAAAGTGTAATTAAATTTGTAACTCCGTTTTAGTTTTGTTTTTTGAATTTGTAACTAAGTTTTTTTTTAGTTTTTTTGAATTGTTACTAAGTTCTTGACATATAATACACGTCCACAAAGTTGTTTCGTTTTTAATTAAAAAAAACTTAGTTACAAATTTAAAAACTTAGTTATAAATAAAAAAAACTTAGATTTTAGTTCATTTTTTTGTTAAGTTAATTAAAGTTTTTATGAAGTTAAATTTTTTGTTAATTAAAAAAAATAAAAAATGGGAGATGAGGGGCCGGGGCCGGGCGCCGCCCTACTGTGCGTGTGTGTTGGCGCGCGCCCCCGGCCGGCCACCGGCCTCCCTCTCCCTGTGTGTGCGCGCGGCAGCACCGGCGCCGGCGGGGAAGACGACGTCGAGGGGCGCGTGTACGGTGTGGCGACGTACGGTGGTGGCGCAGCCCGTACGGTGGTGGCGCGCGTGCGTGTGTGGCGACGGCGTCGAGGGGCGGCGCCGCGCGCGCGGCGGCAGTCGACGAGGGCGGCGGTCGGCGAGGGGCCCTGGTGGCGGTCGGCGAGGGCGGCGGTCGGCGAGCAGCCTGACGGCGTCCTGCAGATCGAGAGTCGCGCGCGGAACGATCGAGGAAGAAGAGATGGGGGCAGCGGCGGCTCGGGCGCGGCATTTATACTGGGCGACTTTTGGTCACGGTTGGGGACCCCAACCGCGACTAAAGGGTAACCTTTAGTCGCGGTTGGTCTCACCAACCGCGACCAAAGATATTTTCGCCGGAAATTTTGTTCCCGCGCGGACAGACCCTTTAGTCGCGGTTGGCCAGGCCAACCGCGACTAAAGGTATTTTTCAAATTTCTTTTCTTTTTTCAAAATGTTAAAAGTACGTATAATATATCAAAAAATTCAGAAAAATAAAACTAATTCATTTCAAATTCTTAAAAATAAAAATAATATATCAAAAAATTCAGAAAAATAAAAATAATTCATTTCTAAATGTTAAAAATACAAATAATATATCAAAAAATTCACAAAAATAAAATTAATTCATTTCAAAATCTTAAAAATACAAACAATATATCAAAAAATTCAGAAAAATAAAACTAATTCATTTCAAATTCTTAAAAATACAAATAATATATCAAAACATTCAGAAAAGTAAAAATAATTCATTTCTAAATGTTAAAAATACAAATAATATATCAAAAAATTCATAAAAATAAAAATAATTCATTTCAAAATCTTAAAAATACAAATAATAGATAAAAAATTCAGAAAAATAAAACTAATTCATTTAAAAATCTTTCCGCCTCCCTTTTCCCACTAGTTCTTCCCACCAGTTCTTCCCGGCCGCCTCTGTCTTTCCGCCGGCCCCCTCTTCCCACCTCTGTCTTTCCGTCGACCCCTCTTCCCGCCTCTGTCTTTCCGCCGGCCCCCTCTTCCCACCTCTATCTTTCCGCCCCCCTCTTCCCGCCAGTTCTTCCCGGCCGCCTCTGTCTTCCCGCCCCCTCTTTCACGGGCTTGCAGGAAAAAATTCCGAGGAGCAACTTCCGAAGATGTCGTAGGGCGTGTGCACCGACGACATCTTCGAGAAGTTGCGCCACGGGAGATTTTCCAACCCTTTACCCAACACTGTTAGAGGAGATGAAGTCTTTCACGGGTTTGCGGGAAATTTTTCTCGAGGAGCAACTTCCGAAGATGTCGTAGAGCGTGTGCACCGACGACATCTTCGAGAAGCTGCGCCACGGGAGATTTTCCAACCCTTTACTCCATCCATGGGGATGAAACTCTCTCCCTACATGCTAGGTTGGCTTGTTGGTCTGCGTGCCAGGGCGTATCGATGCTCCTTTTATAGGCACGGCGCCGCTTCTGCTTTGTCTTGTTCCTCCGACAGGGCGTCGTGCGCTACATGATTTATCTCATCGAGCAGTGCGTCCAGCCACACGTCCTTATCCTGCCGACAACTTTAGTCATGGTTGCACCCTCCAGCCGGGACTAAAGCTTACCCAAACATCCTTATCCCACCGACGGTTTTCATAGATGACACAAAAACCACCTTTAGTCCCGGTTGCACCCACCAGCCGGGACTAAAGATTAGATGACCAGCTCTGGATTCCTCTTCTTCCCGCCATTTCTTCCCCGTCTTGCCGCCTCTTTCTTCCCGCCTCTTTCTTCCCGCCACTTTCTTCCCGCCACTTTCTTCCTGCCTCCTGTCTTCCCACTCCCATTTTTCCCGCCATTTCTCACTACATATATGTAGCCCGGCTTGGCCAGCATTATCACATCTCTACAATCTCTCATCACTCTCTCATGGCTTCCACCGCACCCACTCTAACCTACCGAGCAGGTGGAGGAGCTTTGCGCCTCGAACTACCCTTGCCCACCGGGCTACCGCGTCCCCGCCGGGCCGGAGCCAAAGTGCCGGCGGCGTGCCGGTCCCTCCCGTCCCTCGGGTGCCGCGCGCCGGGCGGCCATCACGAACCACTACTACCTCGACCTCACGCCGGAGCAGCGAGATGAATCCCCGCTGGCATCCCGATAACCAGCATACTTGGGACGCCTTCTTCATCAACCGGCGTGAGAGGGCGCTCGCCAGGTATGAGGAGGACGGTCTGCCTCCTGGGAACTTCCACGAGGCCGGCCGTCGGCTATGGTGGTACGGCCGGACTCTGCAGAGCGTCATGGACTACATCACGGCCGGCGATATCCCCCGCCTGCGGTACCCTCAGTTCGAGCCACGAGCGCCGCCCGACGACAGCGACGACAGCAGCGACGACGACGTCGGCAACTTAGAAGGCGACGATTACCAGTACAATGGCGGCGGCTATGAAGACTACGAGTATGCATATTATACGCCTAGGCAGGACTATGACTAAATCACTCCAAATTTCATGTATCATCATTGTGGTTTCTCGAATCAATCGAATCATTCGAAAATGGACACCAAACACATCACGGGTAATATAATTCACATGATCCATTCAACAAAGTTTGGTACAATAAATTATTACACATCATTTCTTCTCTTGTGTCCCTGCTTGCTTACGATTGTGCCGTATCCATGGAGCATCCTCATCATTTAACTTAATGCTTGGGTCGGTGTTCACTTTGAAGGGCGGAATTTCAGCAAACATATTATAATCTTCTGACATGTCTGTCTTGTCCTACACTCCCACGATGTTTCTTTTCCCTGAAAGAACAATGTGGCGCTTTGGATCATCGCATGATGTACTGATCATTTTCTTATCTTTCCGTTTCCTCGGTTTGCTACTCATGTCCTTCACATAGAAAACCTGAGCGAAATCTTTCGCTAGGATGAATGGTTCGTCAAGGTAACCAAGATTGTTGAAATCCACCATTGTCATTCCGTATTGCTGGTCCACCTTTACCCCACCTCCTGTTAGCTTGAACCATTTGCACCGGAACAAAGGGACCTTAAAGGAGGGTCCATAGTCAAGTTCTCATATCTCCTCTATGTAACCATAATATGTGACCTTTTGCCCATTCTCGGTTGCTGCATCAAAGCGGACACCACTGTTTTGGTTGGTGCTCTTTTTATCTTGGGCGATCGTGTAAAATGTATTCCCATTTATCTCGTACCCTTGGAAAGTCGTTATAGTCGAAGACGTTGTCTTGGCCAACATGTACAGCTGATCTACAACATGATCGTCATTCATTAAATGTTTTCTCAACCAACTGCCGAAAGTCTCCATGTGGGCCTTCCTAATCCAGGATTCAGGCTTCCCTGGGTTGTCCGAGCGTAAAATATTCTTGTGTTTCTCAAAGAACGAAGCCACCAAGCTGGAATTGGTCAGAACTGTGTGGTGTGCTTCAGTCAGAGAATGGCCGTCCATACATATCGTTGATTTCCTTCCGATCGTGCCTTTTCCACTTAGTCTCCCCTCGTGCCGCGATCGAGGAAGACCAATCGGCTTAAGGTCGGGAACAAAGTCAACACAAAACTCAATTACCTCCTCATTTCCATAGCCCTTGGCGATGCTTCCTTCCGGCCTAGCACGGTTACGAACATATTTCTTTAATACTCCCATGAACCTCTCGAAGGGGAACATATTGTGTAGAAATACAGGACCGAGAATGGAAATCTCTTCGACTAGGTGAACCAGGAGGTGCGTCATAATATTGAAGAAGGATGGCGGGAACACCAACTCGAAACCGACAAGACATTGGACCACATCGTTACGTAACCGTGGTAGAACTTCGGATTGATTAACTTCGAGAGATTGCATTGAGCAATGCACATAGCTTCACAATGGCTACTCGAACATTTTCCGGCAGGAGCCCCTCAAAGCAATCGGAAGCAATTGCGTCATAATCACGTGGCGGTCGTGAGACTTCAGGTTTTGGAACTTTTTCTCCGCCATGTTTATTATTCCCTTTATATTGGACGAGAATCCGGACGGGACCTTCATACTGCTCGGGCATTCAAAAAAGATGACCTTCTCTTCTTTGGTCGGAGCGTAGCCGGCACGACCTTGAAACCATTCCGGATGCCGGTCATTAGGGTCTTTCAAACGTTGTCTGGTCCTGCCGTGCTTCCTTTGTATCATTTGTCTTCCCATACACGCCCAGGAAGCTTAGGAGGTTCACGCAAATATTCTTCGTAACGTGCATCACGTCGATTGCAGAGCGGACATCTAGGACTTTCCAATATTCTAGCTCCCAGAATATAGATTTCTTCTTCCACATGGCTGCGTGCCCGTCGGCTCCCTTCGGAACCGATTGTCCGCCGGGACCCTTTCCAAAGATGACTTTCAAATCCTTGACCATATCAAATACCTCAGCACCGAGTGCGTTCCGCGAGCTTCGGCCGGTGATCTGCCTTGCCGTTGTAATGCTTGCCTTTCTTTCTTACTGGATGAATTTTCGGAAGAAATCGACGATGCCCAAGGTACACGTTCTTCTTACAATTTGGCAAATGTACATTTTCAGTCTCATGTAAGCAGTACGTGCATGCATTGTATCCCTTATTTGACAGTCCCGAAAGGTTACTAAGAGCAGGCCAATCGTTGATGGTTACGAAAAGCAACGCTCGTAGGTCAAATTCCTCTTCTTTGTGCTCATCCCACACACGGACACCGGGTCTGCCCCACAGCTGTAAAAGTTCATCAACTAATGGCCTTAGGTACACATCGATGTCGTTGCTCGGGTTGCTTCGGATCTTGGATGAGCACCGGCATCATAATGAACTTCCGCTTCATGCACAACCAAGGCGGAAGGTTGTAGATGCATAGAGTCACGGGCCACGTGCTATGGCTGGAGCTCTGCTCGCCAAAAGGATTCATGCCATCTGTACTTAGACCAAATCTTATGTTCCTTGCGTCAGCTACAAAATCTTTGAACTCTCTGTCGATCTTTCTCCATTGCGTTCCATCTGCGGGGTGTCTCAACTCCCCATCCGACTTACGGTCCTCTTTGTGCCATCGCAACAACTTGGCATGCTCTTTGTTCCTAAACAGACGTTTCAACCGTGGTATTATAGGAGCATACCACATCACCTTGTCGGGAACCCTCTTCCTGGGTTTCTCGCCCTCAACATCGTCACCAGGGTCATCGCCTCTGATCTTATAACGCAATGCAGTGCATACCGGACATTCATTCAAATTCTCGTATTCACCGCGGTAGAGGATGCAATTGTTGATGCATGCATGTATCTTCAGAACCTCTAAACCTAGAGGGCAGACAACCTTCTTTGCTTCGTACGTACTGGCGGGCAACTCGTTATTCTTTGGAAACATATTCTTCAACATTTTCAGCAAGTTTTCAAATGCCGAGTCAGCTACACCTGCCTGTGCCTTCCATTTCAGCAAATCCAGTGTGCAGCCCAGCTTTTTCAGACCATTATCGCATCCGGGGTACAGCGACTTTCTGTGATCCTCTAACATGCGATCGAAATTCTCCCTCTCCTTTTCAGTTTCGCAGCGTCTCCGTGCATCAGCAATGGTCCGACCAAGATCATCAACGGGCTCATCACGTGCCTCTTCTTCACCTTCCCCTTCACTTTCCCCTTCACCTTCAACATCCTCCATGAAAGTATCACCGAAATGAGCAAGATAGTTTTCATCGATGAAATCATCCCCTTCTTCATCTTCTTCCATTATAACCCCTCTTTCTCCATGCTTGGTCCAACAATTATAGCTTGGCATGAAACCGTGCCGAAGCAGGTGCAGGTGAACTTCTCTTGAGGAAGAGTAACCCTTCTGATTCTTAGAGTCAACACATGGACAGATAACAAAACCCTTCTGCTTGTTCGCATTAGCCACTACGAGGAAATCTTTCAAACCCGTAGTGAACTCGCTGGAGAGTCGGTTAGCGTACATCCATTGCCGATTCATCTGCATTATTATAATATAAAATATATAATTAACCATCATGCATTTGTTAAACTAACTAGCTACAAACAATAGAAATTAAACAATGAACTACACACATGCATATTTTATCAATGACACATATATATGAAAGGTTCAAGTTGCTAACCGCGATCGAGGAGGAAAAAATAAATGAGGAAGCTCAAGTGTTGCTCCGACACTTCATATTATGTTTGTTTCATGCTCTTGGGGCATTTCATCAAACACTTTGTGTGCATAAGAGGAGCCAAAAGCAAACCTACACCCCCTTGTGAAGTTTGTGAAGAGAAGTGGCACCAAATGGCTAAGTGCTGTGGGCTGAATGGTATATGTAGGGGTGGGGCTTTAGTCACGGTTGGCCTGGCCAACCGCGACTAAAGGCCTTCGGGAACCTTTAGTCGCGGTTGGCCTGGCCAACCACGACTAAAGCTCCTCACGTGCACCAGCTGGCCACCGAGCGCCCTGGGCCCAGGCCTTTAGTCGCGGTTCGGGAGGCGAACCGCGACTAAAGACTCCATTAGTCGCGGTTCCTATACTTTCGCGACTAATGGGGCTGGACGGAAGCCTCTTTTTCTACCAGTGGTAGATTCGTAGAAAACTTACAGTTTAAGGCTAAGTCCATTATTCAAGTAGAGGTATAGTGTAATATAGAGTTTTAGGTGAAAGTTCAACTCAACAGTTTTCACTATGGTACCGGTATATAAAACAATCTTTTTAAACCAAAGGCAATTTTTATGTGTCTCTGCGATCTGTTGGAGAATTATTGAAATTTTGTCTAATATAGGCCTAGCTTATTTAAATAGTCCATATTTTCTAAAATTCCAAAGACCTAATTGGGCCATTCCAGCATGGTAAGGGGTGGAACAAAAGTTTAGTCTCACCTTTCTCAGTCTCACCTTGCTATAGTTTATAGGGAGTTGTGCCTTCTTATAAAGGGGGCTGCTCCACTTGTGGTATAAGCATGAGAAGAGAATTTCCACATGCACGCCGCGGTTTACGGGAATGACACCGAGCCGAAACTTCCCTCCTTTCTGCCTCCCATGAATAGAATTTGAATGGTTGTAGAAGCTGAAATGTTTTGCTATAGTGGATAATGAATACCTGCATGCTTAGTTCATCTTATGTCCCTTTGTTTCCTCTTTCAACATAGTTTGTTCGTCTTCTCCTGTGCGTCTATAAAAGAGATGTCGATCCTCTCTACAAACACACAAGAAAACATACAGACTCCTGCTTTCAAGACTTTGCACCGATCAAGGTCTTCTTCATCCCATCTTGCGGCGTGCCCCGCGAGCTAGGGCAGTAGGTCTCCGAAATCCTATCTCTTGTGATTTTGTATGGGGGCAGCGATAAGGTTTTTGGAGAGCTCTGTGCACGACTAGTGACTTCATCTTCATCATGGACTCGGACAAGGTCCACCCCGACGAGGAATTCTTCCCGGACATCAGCAGCCTCTACGATGACATGGACAACAACACTGGGAACGCGAATGGGTCTTCTTCCATTATCTCGTATGTTATGCTAAATGTTATGCTACTTCTTTTGGTTGAGCTCATGATGCATTTTCTAGTGCTAGTTTCTAGTCGAGAATAGATTTTATCCAACATGTGTTAGATGCCACGACTAGTTTAATTCTTCTACTTCTAGTTGTGTTTTATTTACTTTCTATCTTAGTTAAATCATGCAAAAAACTGCTTATATTTTCACCAGTTCCTTAGAATTTACTCCTCACACTAGAGACCGGCACGTCATGTGAGACCTGGCCTCGAGCAGAGGCTGTACATGGGATTTTGGGTGTGAGAACATCTCCAGTCGCGTCCCCCAAAGGTTTTTGGGGCATGCCGGACATTTTATCGGCCCCACTCGCGCGCCCCAAAGCCCCCTTCCGCCTGGCGCGGCCCAATACGGCGCCCCGAGTCCATCCCCGCTCCACAGGGGACGCTTCGGGCGTGCCAGACAGAGCAGAAGTGAGGTGCGGAGTGGCGGGCCCGACGCGTCATTGACACACGAACGGCTCCCTCCTTTTATTTCTTGTCGCGCCTCCCACCCCTCCGCCGCCGCTCGATTTTGCGGCCGTCTCGATGGCCAATCTCTCTTGCTTTGGGAAACATCGTGATGGCTGGCTCCCTCGATGCCCTTTTGTCGCCGACGCTTCGCCAACGCATCCCAGAACGCGCCAGAAAATCCGCCCCTCCTCCGCACACAGAAGGTGTTCGGTGGCTTGTCTGGTAGGCGCGACGGGTCGCTATTGTTGCCTCCTCTGCCACAGATGAAATTTAACCATTTATTTTGCTTCACACATGGATAGCAAGGATGAGATGATTTTCCAAATGATGGGGGATGAGCAAGCCTTCGACGATGACATTCGGGAGCATTTGTCGATTATCGCGTCTGATGGGTTCGATGCATGGAAAGCAAAAAAATTCTATCGCAAAGACGAATAAATCCAAGATCCAATCTATGGAAAAACCAAGATCTAATCTATGAGATCGGAGCAACGAGATAGATGAGAACTAACCCTCGTAGATCCAAAGCCTTAACAAGATCAGATCTCGTGGTTGATTGATGCGTGTAGTTGACACGCCCGTTGGGAACCCCAAGAGGAAGGTGTGATGCGCACAGCGGCAAGTTTCCCTCAGTTAGAAACCAAGGTTTAATCGAACCAGTAGGAGTCAAGAAGCACATTGAAGGTTGATGGCGGCGGGATGTAGTGCGGCGCAACACCAGAGATTCCGGCGCCAACGTGGAACCTGCACAACACAACCAAAGTACTTTGCCCCAACAAAACAGTGAGGTTGTCAATCTCACCGGCTTGCTGTAACAAAGGGTTAACCGTATTGTGTGGAAGATGATTGTTTGCAGAGAAAACAGTAAAACAAGTATTGCAGCAGATTTGTATTTCAGTATTAAAAGAATGGACCGGGGTCCACAGTTCACTAGAGGTGTCTCTCCCATAAGATAAAAGCATGTTGGGTGAACAAATTACAGTCGGGCAATTGAAAAATAGAGAGGGCATAACAATGCATATACATGGCATGATAAGTATAGTGAGATTTAATTGGGCATTACGACAAAGTACATAGACCGCCATCCAACTGCATCTATGCCCAAAAGTCCACCTTC
>NC_061508.1:101019217-101031668 GCF_022539505.1 Lolium rigidum | reverse complement strand
ACTTGAGCTTCACAGCAGGATCATCTTCTTGTAATGACTGAGGTAGTAGTAAGGTAGGGATGTCCTTATCATATTGAATCTTTTGGCCCACAAGCTTCCTAAATCCCCGTTCTAACCGTAGTCATTCAACCCGTTGGAAACCACAAAAGCACATGGACAATTCTCATTTCTCCTCACACGACGTGTACATGTTGAAGAAGAAGAATCAAAATCACAAAGAGTAAGAGCTACTGATGCAATCTGCCTAAGAAGAGGTTGCTTCTAATTTTTCATTATGATGAGCTGAATCAGATGATGACCGAATGCATTATCCATCTAGTTCATCTCATTTAATTAATTACTACTTCTGCTATGTAGTTTTTTTTTAGGAAGATACTGCCTTTATTCATTCACTCAAGTAGCCCGGCAAGATCCGTAGCCAACGAGTTCTCAATACAACTAGGTGGTACAATAAACCAAGACTTAATTAACTCTAAAACGCAGCCTTCCTTTGCTAATTTGTGGGCAGCTTCATTCGTCGAACGTCTTGCCCACTTCACCGAGTGATCTTCTAGCGATCGTAGCATCTCCTTGATCTCCTCAACCAGTGGACCATGCAGCGATCTGTCCTTCTCCTTGCAAGTCAGTTCCACAGCAACACCAACGCTATCTGTCTCCAGCAGTACACGCTCCAGGTTCAGTTCTTTAGCTAGCAAGAGGTCACGTTTACAAGCTTTCAATTCAGCTTCTTCAGGGTCCGCAGGGAGGGGAAAAAATGGCATGCTCCTGCAAGATAGGTGCCATCGTGATCTCGAATGACCACTTCTCCGGCACCTTTCCCTGAAGATTTTGCCATCGCTATGTAGTTGGCTCTTTAATTGTTTGCATGCTGGCAGGTTAATTAGCTATCTACTTGTCCACTTGTCTACTTGTTGGACTGATAAATCTTTATCTTTCAATGCGATCAAGACTTTGTGAATTTAATTTATTGATTGTTGTGTTGTGGATTATTTTTTAGCTGCTGAAATCTTTAGTATACATACTACATTTGGGGAGTGGTGTTTTGGAACATGGGAGCATATGCTCCCTATATTTTGAAATGCATCTTACATATATTTTAAATTTCAAAAAAATTGAAACAAAAAACTCGCACATACATCTTCACGTGCTACGCGCTCACAAAGTCATTTCATAAAAAAAATGAACTTATCATGTGACGTGTGTAAAAAAGACAAAATTCAGTGCTGAAAACAATGCTTTTCATTGGATAAGTTTTCTCTTTTTTACATAGGCCACAAAAAATATTATTTTTTCATGAAACTTGACGCATACACACATATTATGGAGATGTACATGTAGAATTTTTTTTCAAAATTTGTCCACACTTCAAAATATGTTTTGTTGGTAGAGGGAGCATACACACCCGGGAGTCGAATTGAATTTCCGCTACATTTGCTATTTTTTAATTTTTTGTGAAACGCTATTTTGTAAAATAGCACGCTATTAGCACGTTATAATCTGCATTGCGTATTTTGGAATACCACATTATTTTGTTTAGCGCGCTATTTTTTCCTTGAATTATACACACAACCCACCTTATTTACAAGAGCCTCACAAACCACCGTGCAAAAACCAACCCAAATGTAAGAGAGATGTAGGAACAAGAATGAATAAGCAGCCTTGGAGAACCCCTTGAAGGCTGGAAGAGAAGAAACGAAACTGAGAGCATCTCCGGTCGGGTTCTCCAAATCACGCCGGATCGAAGGTTTGGAGATGTTGTTGCCTGGTGCCGTGTTTGTGGGGGTTGTTGCCCAGTCGTGTCCCCCAAACGAGGCCCTAATTTTTTTTTGTTAGAGTATTCAAAAATACAAACATTTTATTAAATATAGCATATAAATAAATATGTTTGCTAAAATTGTGTTCAAATTAAATCACAACAAAACTAAACAAATATAATAAGTCATGCTAGATCAAGGTGCGTTCGCATTTGATAATCCTTTGACCCTCCACAGATTCTCAACGGTATACAGTTGAAGTTACTCGTGAACATTGTTGTCACGGATTTATGCGTGCGTGGCGAAGAAATTAGCAACCTCATGATCAACCTCCGCAAGAGGGCCTAACACTCATAGGGACCAACATGTGTCCTGATCCGATTCTTGCGGTCATCCTCGATGATCATATTGTGTATGATCACACAAGCCAGCATCACCTCCCACATTTGATCGTAATACTAGCTTAAAGCAGGGTACCGAACAATAGCAAATTGAGCTAGAAGCACACCAAATGCCAGCTCGACATTCTTCCTGCAAGCCTCCTGTCGTGAAGCAAAATGGCAATTCTTCTGACCTGATGGCACCGGGATTGTTTTGACAAAAGTCGCCAATTTTGGATATATACCATCGGCTAGATAATAACCTTTGGTATATTAGTGACCATTTATCTCATAGTTGCATGGTTGAGCATGACCTTCCACTAGTTTGTTGAACAACAGAGACCCTTGCAACATGTTGTTGTCATTGTGTGATCCCGTCATGCAAAAGAAATAATGCCAAATCTATAGGTCATAATCTGTCACAACTTCAAGCACCATAATGCAATATCCTTGACGCCCTTTGTATGTACCTTGCCAAGCAAACATGTAGTTCTTCCATGACGAGTGCATACAATCGATGCTTCCAAGCATCCCAGGGAATCCTCTCGCTGCATTTTGGGCCATGATCCTTCAAGTCTCTTCTTCAATTGGCCCTCTCAAGTAGTATTTGCTAAACTTTCCCACCACCGCTCGACAAAACTTATACATGCATTCAATGGTAGTAGATTCACTCATGTGAGGGTAGTCGTCATGTGTATTAGTAGGTGCTCTGTATCCAAGCATCCTCATAACGGCGGTGCACTTCTAAATCGATGAGAACCCGGTCGTGCCAACAGCATCGTGCTTCAGCTTGAAGTAGGGGTCAAACTCTCGAACTCCATGGAGGATATTTATGAACAAACCCTTGCTCATCCTTTACCGGCACCGAAAATTGTCGGCATGTGTTGCGCCATCTGCAAAGTAGTCGTTGTGCAGCATGGTATGCCCCTCCATCCTCTTCCGGGGCTTCGACTTCTTTCTTCCCACCTTTGAACCTCTGCGGTGTGGCCTCTTCCTCTTCTCCGTGTCGGCGTCTAGAATGTTTTGGAGGGATGCTGTTGGACATATGCCCGAGAGGCAATAATAAATTGGTTATTGTTATGTCTTAGTGTTCATGATAAATGTTTACACCCCATGCTATAATTGTATTAACCGGAAACATTAATACATGTGTGTTGTGTAAATAACCAGAGTCCCTAGTAAGCCTCTCATAAAACTAGTTTGTTGATTAATAGATGATCATGGTTTCCTGATCATGAACATTGGATGTTGTTAATAACAAGGTTATGTCATTGGGTGAATGATATAATGGACATACACCCAAAATAAGCGCAACATAAGATCATGTCATTAAGTTCATCTTGCTATAAGCTTTCAATACATAGTAACCTAGTCCTTTGACCATGAGATCATGAAAATCACTTATATTGGAAGGGTACTTTGATTACATCAAACGCCACTGCGTAAATGTGTGGTTATAAAGATGAGATTAAGTATTCAAAAAGTATGAGTTGAGGCATATGGATCAAGAGTGGGATTTGTCCATCCCGATGACGGATAGATATACTCTGGGCCCTCTCGGTGGAATGTCGTCTAATTAGCTTGAAACCATGTGACAAGGTCACAAGAGATGACATACCATGGTACGAGTAAAGAGTACTTGTCGGTAACGAGGTTGAACTAGGTATGGAGATACCAATGATCGAACCTCGGACAAGTAAAGTATCGCGTGACAAAGGGAATCGGTATCGTATGTTAATGGTTCAATCGATCACTAAGTTATCGCTGAATTTGTGGGAGCCATTATGGATCTCCAGGTCCCGCTATTGGTTATTGGTCGGAGAGGAGTCTCGATAATGTCCGCATAGTTCACAAACCGTAGGGTGACGCGCTTAAGGTTCGATGTTGTATAGTAGCTTCGGAATATGAGATGGAGACCGGATGTTGTTAGAAGTCTTGGATGTGATCCAGGACATCACGAGGAGGTCCGGTATAGTCCGGAGAATAAGATTCATACATGGGAAGTCATTTTCAGGGTTACCGGAAAAGTTCAGGATTTTTCGGTATTGTGCCGGAGGTTCTAGAAGGTTCCGGAGGGTACCATAGTGGGGGCTGATACGTCTCAAACGTATCTATAATTTCTTATGTTCCATACTAGTTTTATGACAATACTCTCATGTTTTATATACACTTTACATCATTTTGATGCATTTTCCGGCACTAACCTATTAACAAGATGCCGAAGCGCCAGTTCCTGTTTTCTGCTGTTTTTGGTTTCAGAAATCCTACACAGGAAATATTCTCGGAATTGGACGAAACAAAAGCCCACGGTCTTATTTTCCACGGAGCCTTCCACAACTCCGAAGAGGAGACGAAGAGGGGCGACGAGGCGGCCACACCATAGGGGGGCGCGGCCCCACCCTTGGCCGCGCCGCCTTATGGGGTGGGCCCCTCGAGCGTCCCCCGACTCTGCCCCTTCGCCTATTTAATCTCTCCGTCGTGAAAACCCTAGTACCGAGAGCCACGATACGAGAAAATTTACTGAGACGCCGCCGCCGTCAACCTCATCTCGGGTGGTTCTGAAGATCGCCTCCGGCACCCTGCCGGAGAGGGGAATCATCACCGGAGGGCTCTATATCACCATGCCCGCCTCCGGACTGATGCGTGAGTAGTTCATCCTTGGACTATGGGTCCATAGCAGTAGCTAGATGGTTGTCTTCTCCTCTTGTGCTATCATGTTTAGATCTTGTGAGCTGCCTATCATGATCAAGATCATCTATTTGTAATGCTACATGTTGTGTTTCTTGGGATCAGATGAATATGGAATACTATGTCAATTTGATTATCGATCTATCATATATGTGTTGTTTATGATCTTGCATGCTCTCCGTTGCTAGTAGAGGCTCTGGCCAAGTTGATACTTGTGACTCCAAGAGGGAGTATTTATGCTCGATAGTGGGTTCATGTCTCCACTGAATCTGGGGGAGTGACAGCAACCCCTAAGGTTGTGGATGTGCTGTTGCCACTAGGGAGAAAACATCAATGCTTTTTCTAAGGATATTTGTATTGTTTACATTACGCACAGTACTTAATGCAATTGTCTGTTGTTTGCAACTTAATACTGGAAGGGGTGCGGATGCTAACCCGAAGGTGGACTTTTTAGGCATAGATGCATGCTGGATAGCGTTCTATGTTCTTTGTCGTAATGCCCTAAGTAAAACTCATAGTAGTCCTCATGATATGTATGTGCATTGTTATGCCCTCTCTATTTGTCAATTGCCCAACTGTAATTTGTTCACCCAACATGCTATTTATCTTATTGGAGAGACACCACTAGTGAACTGTGGACCCCGGTCCATTCTTTTACATCTGAAATACAATCTACCGCAATCACTCGTTCTCTCGTTGTTCTTTGCAAACAAACATCATTCTCCACACCATACGTTTAATCCTTTGTTTACAGACAAGCCGGTGAGATTGACAAACTCACTTGTTAAGTTGGGGCAAAGTATTTTGGTTGTGTTGTGCAGGTTCCACGTTGGCGCCGGAATCCCCGGTGTTGCGCCGCACTACACTCCTTCACCAACAACCTTCACGTGGCCTTCATCTCCTACTGGTTCGATAACCTTGGTTTCTTACTGAGGGAAAACTTGCTGATGTACGCATCACACCTTCCTCTTGGGGTTCCCAACGGACGTGTGCTTTACCGTCACAAGAAGGGGCCACCTATCCATGACGACCATCATGGACCGGAGGGGGTCGCATACATGGGTCAGGCATACCAGCCCCCCAAGTCCCATGTGGCTGGATCAGGTGGATAAGATCAAATCCCTTGAAAATAGGGAAGTTGCCCCCTTGTTTTGGCCGACCCTAGGGCTTGGAGGAGGGGCCAAGTCAGCCCCCCACGCCTATATAAGAGGGAGGGGAGGGTTGGGGCGCAACACATCATTCCCCAAAACCCTAGTCGCCCCTCTCTCCCTCCTCCTCCCTGCGCAGGCTTGGCGAAGCCCTGCAGGAATTTCTTCTCCTCCACCACCACCACGCCGTCGTACTGCTGGGATTCCAAGGGGATCTACCACACCTCCGAGCCCGCTGGAACGGGGAGAGGATGGACTTCATCGACACCGTAAGTGCGACCGAGTACGGAAGTGCTGCCGGATTGCAGCACCGGAACGATCGTCTACATCAATGATACGTCTCCGACGTATCGATAATTTCTTATGTTCTATGCCATATTATTGATGATACCTACATGTTTTATGCACACTTCATGTCATATTCGTGCATTTTCTGGAACTAACCTATTAACAAGATGTCGAAGTGCCAGTTCCTGTTTTCTGTTGTTTTTGGTTTTAGAAATCCTAGTAACGAAATATTCTCGGAATTGGACGAAACGAAGACCCAGGGGCCTATTTCGCCACGAACCTTCCAGAAGACCGAAGAGCATACGAAGTGGGGCCACGAGGTGGCGACACCACATGGCGGCGCGGCCAAGGGGGCCCGCGCCGCCCTATGGTGTGGGCCCCTCGTCAGGCCCCCGACTCTGCCCTTCCGCCTACTTAAAGCCTCCGTCGCGAAACCCCTGAGGCGGAAAAACCACGATACGGAAAACCTTACTGAGACGCCGCCGCCGCCGATCCCGTCTCGGGGGATTCTGGAGATCTCCTCCGGCACCCTGCCGGAGAGGGGATTCATCTCCCGGAGGACTCTACACCGCCATGGTCGCCTCCGGAGTGATGAGTGAGTAGTTCACCCCTGGACTATGGGTCCATAGCAGTAGCTAGATGGTTGTCTTCTCCTCATTGTACTTCATTGTCGGATCTTGTGAGCTGCCTAACATGATCAAATTCATCTATCTGTAATACTCTATGTTGTGTTTGTCGGGATCCGATGGATAGAGAATACCATGTTATGTTAATTATCAAGTTATTACATATGTGTTGTTTATGATCTTGCATGCTCTCTGTTACTAGTAGAGGCTCTGGCCAAGTTTTTGCTTTTAACTCCAAGAGGGAGTATTTATGCTCGATAGTGGGTTCATGTCTGCATTGACACCTGGGACAGTGACGAAAGTTCTAAGGTTGTGTTGTGCTGTTGCCACTAGGGATAAAACATTGGCGCTATGTCCGACGATGTAGTTGTTGATTACATTACGCACCATACTTAATGCAATTGTCTGTTGCTTTGCAACTTAATACTGGAAGGGGTTCAGACGATAACCTGAAGGTGGACTTTTTAGGCATAGATGCAGTTGGATGGCAGTCTATGTACTTTGTCGTAATGCCCAATTAAATCTCACTATACTTATCATGCCATGTATATGCATTGTTATGCCCTCTCTATTTGTCAATTGCCCGACTGTAATTTGTTCACCCAACATGCTTTTATCTTATGGGAGAGACACCTCTAGTGAACTGTGGACCCCGGTCCATTCTTTTAATACTGAAATACAAATCTGCTCGCAATACTTGTTTTATCGTTTTCTCCGCAAACAATCATCTTCCACACAATACAGCTTAACCCTTTGTTACAGCAAGCCGGTGAGATTGACAACCTCACTCGTTTTGTTGGGGCAAAGTACTTTGGTTGTGTTGTGCAGGTTCCACGTTGGCGCCGGAATCTCCGGTGTTGCGCCGCACTACATCCCGCCGCCATCAACCTTCAACGTGCTTCTTGACTCCTACTGGTTCGATTAAACCTTGGTTTCTAACCGAGGGAAACTTGCCGCTGTGCGCATCACACCTTCCTCTTGGGGTTCCCAACGGACGTGTCAACTACACGCATCAAGCAAATTTCGGCGCCGTTGCCGGGAGATCAAGACACGCTGCAAGGGGAGTCTCCACTTCCCAATCTCTTTACTTTGTTTTTGTCTTGCTTTATTTTATTTACTACTTTGTTTGCTGCACTAAATCAAAATACAAAAAAAAATTAGTTGCTAGTTTTACTTTACTTGCTATCTTGTTTTCTATATCAAAAACACACAAAAATTAGTTACTTGTTTTACTTTACTTAATATCATGCATGTTTTTATTTCACTAGTTAAGAATAATGGAAAACAACAAAAATATGAGAGATCTTTATGAACTTTATCTTGAATTAGGACATGATGTGTTTGAAGAGAGAATTAAAAAACCCATGGAACTTTATATGCATGCTAATGGGAATGTTATTACTATGGATGCTTTGAACACCATTGTTGCTAATGCTATGGAAAATTCTAAGCTTGGGGAAGTTGGCTCTGATGAGCATGATCTTTTTAGTCCCCCAAGCATTGAGGAGAAAATTTTCTTTTATGATTACAATATGCCTCCTATATATGATGATAGCCACTTTGTTGAATTTGCTCCCACTACAACTAATAAAATTGATTATGCTTACGTGGAGAGTAATAATTTTATGCATGAGACTCATGATAAGAATGCTTTATGTGATAGTTACATTGTTGAGTTTGCTCATGATGCTACTGAAAATTATTATGAGAGAGGAAAATATGGTTGTAGAAATTTTCATGTTACTAAAACACCTCTCTATGTGCTGAAATTTTTGAAGCTACACTTGTTTTATCTTCCTATGCTTGTTACTTTGCTCTTCATGAACTTGTTTATTTACAAGATTCCTATGCATAGGAAGCATTTTAGACTTAAATGTGTTTTGAATTTGCCTCTTGATGCTCTCTTTTGCTTCAAATACTATTTCTTGCGAGTGCATCGTTAAAACTGCTGAGCCCATCCTAATGGCTATAAAGAAAGAACTTCTTGGGACATAACCCATGTGTTATTTTGCTACAGTATTTTTGTTTTATATTTGTGTCTTGGAAGTTGTTTACTACTGTAGCAACCTCTCCTTATCTTAGTTTTGAGTTTTGTTGTGCCAAGTAAAGTATTTGATAGAAAAGTAAGTACTAGATTTGGATTACTGTGCAGTTCCAGATTTCTTTGCTGTCACGAATCTGGGTCTATCTCCCTGTAGGTAGCTCAGAAAATTAAGCCAATTTACGAGCATGATCCTCAGATATGTACGCAACTTTCATTCAATTTGGGCATTTTCGTTTGAGCAAGTCTGGTGCCCTAATAAAATCCATCTTTACGGACTGTTCTGTTTTGACAGATTCTGTCTTTTATTTTGCATTGCCTCTTTTGCTATGTTGGATGAATTTCTTTGATCCATTAATGTCCAGTAGCTTTATGAAATGTCCAGAAGTGTTAAGAATGATTGTGTCACCTCTGAACATGTGAATTTTTATTATGCACTAACCCTCTAATGAGTTGTTTCGAGTTTGGTGTGGAAGAAGTTTTCAAGGATCAAGAGAGGAGTATGATGCAATATGATCAAGGAGAGTGAAAGCACTAAGCTTGGGGATGCCCCGGTGGTTCACCCCTGCATATTTTAAGAAGACTCAAGCGTCTAAGCTTGGGGATGCCCAAGGCATCCCCTTCTTCATCGACAACATTATCGGGTTCCTCCCCGAAACTATATTTTTATTCCGTCACATCTTATGTACTTTGCTTGGAGCGTCGGTTTGTTTTTTGTTTTTTGTTTTGTTTGAATAAAATGGATCCTAGCATTCACTTTGTGGGAGAGAGACACGCTCCGCTGTAGCATATGGACAAGTATGTCCTTAGGCTCTACTCATAGTATTCATGGCGAAGTTTCTTCTTCGTTAAATTGTTATATGGTTGGAATTGGAAAATGCTACATGTAGTAACTCTAAAATGTCTTGGATAATTTGATACTTGGCAATTGTTGTGCTCATGTTTAAGCTCGTGCATCATATACTTTGCACCCATTAATGAAGAAATACTTAGAGCTTGCTAATTTGGATTGCATATTTGGTTTCTCTAGAGTCTAGATAACATCTAGTATTGAGTTTTGAACAACAAGGAAGACGGTATGGAGTCTTATAATGTTTACCATATGTCTTTTATGTGAGTTTTGCTGTACCGTTCATCCTTGTGTTTGTTTCAAATAACCTTGCTAGCCTAAACCTTGTATCGAGAGGGAATACTTCTCATGCATCCAAAATACTTGAGCCAACCACTATGCCATTTGTGTCCACCATACCTACCTACTACATGGTATTTATCCGCCATTCCAAAGTAAATTGCTTGAGTGCTACCTTTAAAATTCCATCATTCACCTTTGCAATATATAGCTCATGGGACAAATAGCTTAAAAACTATTGTGGTATTGAATATGTACTTATGCACTTTATCCCTTATTAAGTTGCTTGTTGTGCGATAACCATGCTTCTGGGGACGCCATCAACTATTCTTTGTTGAATATCATGTGAGTTGCTATGCATGTCCGTCTTGTCCGAAGTAAGAGAGATCTACCACCTTTATGGTTGGAGCATGCATATTGTTAGAGAAGAACTTTGGGCCGCTAACTAAAGCCATGATTCATGGTGGAAGTTTCAGTTTTGGACACATATCCTCAATCTCATATGAGAATAATAATTGTTGCCACATGCTTATGCATTAAAGAGGAGTCCATTATCTGTTGTCAATGTTGTCCCGGTATGGATGTCTAAGTTGAGAATAATCAAAAGCGAGAAATCCAAAATGCGAGCTTTCTCCTTAGACCTTTGTACGAGCGGCATGGAGGTACCCCATTGCGACACTTGGTTAAAACATGTGCATTGCAAAGATCCGGTAGTCCAAGCTAATTAGGACAAGGTGCGGGCACTATTAGTATACTATGCATGAGACTTGCAACTTGTAAGATATAATTTACATAACTCATATGCTTTATTACTACTGTTGACAAAATTGTTTCATGTTTTCAAAATAAAAGCTCTAGCACAAATATAGCAATCGATGCTTTCCTCTTTGAAGGACCATTCTTTTTACTTTTATGTTGAGTCAGTTCACCTATCTCTCTCCACCTCAAGAAGCAAACACTTGTGTGAACTCGTGCATTGATTCCTACATACTTGCATATTGTACTTGTTATATTACTCTATGTTGACTATTATCCATGAGATATACATGTTACAAGTTGAAAGCAACCGCTGAAACTTAATCTTCCTTTGTGTTGCTTCAATACCTTTACTTTGATTTATTGCTTTATGAGTTAACTCTTATGCAAGACGTATTAATACTTGTCTTGAAGTACTATTCATGAAAAGTCTTTGCTTTATGATTCACTTGTTTACTCATGTCATTACCATTGTTTTGATCGCTGCATTCACTACATATGTTTACAAATAGTATGATCAAGGTTATGATGGCATATCACTTCAGAAATTATCTTTGTTATCGTTTTACTCGCTCGGGACGAGCAGTAACTAAGCTTGGGGATGCTTGATACGTCTCCGACGTATCGATAATTTCTTATGTTCTATGCCATATTATTGATGATACCTACATGTTTTATGCACACTTTATGTCATATTCGTGCATTTTCCGGAACTAACCTATTAACAAGATGCCGAAGTGCCGCTCTCGTTTTCTGTTGTTTTTGGTTTCAGAAATCCTAGTAACGAAATATTCTCGGAATTGGACGAAACGAAGACCCAGGGGCCTATTTCGCCACGAACCTTCCAGAAGACCGAAGAGCATACGAAGTGGGGCCACGAGGTGGCGACACCACATGGCGGCGCGGCCAAGGGGGGGCCCGCGCCGCCCTATGGTGTGGGCCCCTCGTCAGGCCCCCGACTCTGCCCTTCCGCCTACTTAAAGCCTCCGTCGCGAAACCCCTGAGGCGGAAAAACCACGATACGGAAAACCTTACTGAGACGCCGCCGCCGCCGATCCCGTCTCGGGGGATTCTGGGAGATCTCCTCCGGCACCCTGCCGGAGAGGGGATTCATCTCCCGGAGGACTCTACACCGCCATGGTCGCCTCCGGAGTGATGAGTGAGTAGTTCACCCCTGGACTATGGGTCCATAGCAGTAGCTAGATGGTTGTCTTCTCCTCATTGTGTTTCATTGTCGGATCTTGTGAGCTGCCTAACATGATCAAATTCATCTATCTGTAATACTCTATGTTGTGTTTGTCGGGATCCGATGGATAGAGAATACCATGTTATGTTAATTATCAAGTTATTACATATGTGTTGTTTATGATCTTGCATGCTCTCCGTTACTAGTAGAGGCTCTGGCCAAGTTTTTGCTTTTAACTCCAAGAGGGAGTATTTATGCTCGATAGTGGGTTCATGCCTCGCATTGACACTGGGACAAGTGATGTAAAGTTCTAAGGTTGTGTTGTGTTGTTGCCACTAGGGATAAAACATTGGCGCTATGTCCGAGGATGTAGTTGTTGATTACATTACGCACCATACTTAATGCAATTGTCTGTTGCTTTGCAACTTAATACCGGAAGGGGTTCGGACGATAAC
>NC_061508.1:100982056-101019117 GCF_022539505.1 Lolium rigidum | reverse complement strand
CGGATCTAGGCACTGTCGATGGTACACCCATGAAGTATACCCACAACAATATGCTACAGCGGAGCGTGTCTCTCTCCCATAAAGTGAATGCTAGGATCCATTTTATTCAAACAAAACAAAAAAAAACAAAAACAAACCGACGCTCCAAGCAAAGTACATAAGATGTGGCCGAATAAAAATGTAGTTTCAGGGGAGGAACCTGATAATGTTGTCGATGAAGAAGGGGATGCCTTGGGCATCTCCAAGCTTAGACGCTTGAGTCTTCTTAGAATATGCAGGGGTGAACCACCGGGGCATCCCCAAGCTTAGAGCTTTCACTCTCCTTGATCATATTGCATCATACTCCTCTCTTGATCCTTGAAAACTTCCTCCACACCAAACTCGAAACAACTCATTAGAGGGTTAGTGCATAATAAAAATTCACATGTTCAGAGGTGACACAATCATTCTTAACACTTCTGGACATTGCATAAAGCTACTGGACATTAATGGATCAAAGAAATTCATCCAACATAGCAAAAGAGGCAATGCGAAATAAAAGACAGAATCTGTCAAAACAGAACAGTCCGTAAAGATGGATTTTATTAGGCCACCAGACTTGCTCAAACGAAAATGCTCAAATTTAATGAAAGTTGCGTACATATCTGAGGATCATGCTCGTAAATTGGCGTAATTTTCTGAGCTACCTACGAGGAGATAGACCCAGATTCGTGACAAGCAAAGAAATCTGGAACTGCGCAGTAATCCAAATCTAGTACTTACTTTTCTATCAAAGACTTTACTTGGCACAACAAAACATAAAACTAAGATAAGGAGAGGTTGCTACAGTAGTAAACAACTTGCAAGACACAAATATAAAACAAAAATACTGGAGTAAAAATATGGGTTGTCTCCCATAAGCGCTTTTCTTTAACGCCTTTCAGCTAGGCGCAGAAAGTGTATCTCAAGTAACATCAAGAGATGAAGCATCAACATCATTACCAGGGGTGTTGGGATTTTTATCAATTTTAGGCCTATAGTAATTCTTTGGTTTAGGCACCTTAGAGACATACATGAATTTTTGCTCCTTACCCACATAAGCTTTCTCATTAAATTTAAGAGAAGAAAAAGTTGAACCCAATTTTCCCATAGCTTCTTCAAGTTTACCAATTCTATGGGTTTGATTATCATGGATAGCACAAGTTTCTAGAGTATCAATTCTTTCATTAATTCCTCCTAGGATTTTATCAAGTTTATCAGTATTATCAAGTAATATTTCCAATTTAGTTTCAACACTACAATTTTTCTCTATGGTTTCCAATTTTTTCATAACATCCTCAAGGGAGGTTTCAATTTTAGTTTCATTAACAGGTGGTGTTCCAAATAAACTCTCAATAATGCAACTAGCTTCTAAAGCGGGAGCGCCTAGGAAGTTACCTCCCGCGAGACAATCAAGAACATATCTATTCCAGCTAGAGATACCAACATAAAAATTCCCGAGTAGGATAGTGGTGGAGTGTTTCTTAGTGCACCTATTATGGGCATCACTAATTCTATACCAAGCATCTTTTAAACATTCTCCCCCTTGTTGCTTAAATGAACGAACTTCAACTTCAGGATTACTCATTTTAGCAATAGTAAATAAAACAAACTAGATAAAGCAAATGCAAGTAACTAATTTTTTTTTGTGTTTTAGATATAGAGAGCAAGACAGTAAATAAAGTAAAGCTAGCAACTAATTTTTGTGTTTTAATATAATGCAGCAAACAAAGTAGTAAATAAAATAAAGCAAGACAAAAACAAAGTAAAGAGATTGAGAAGTGGAGACTCCCCTTGCAGCGTGTCTTGATCTCCCCGGCAACGGCGCCAGAAATTTGCTTCTGGCGTAAAGTTGGCGTGGGAGTTAGAGATCTCTGTAGTGTAACTTTTCTTCAGGTCCCCGGCAACGGCGCCGGAAATTTGCTTGATGCGTGTAGTTGACACGTCCGTTGGGAACCCCAAGAGGAAGGTGTGATGCGCACGGCGGCAAGTTTCCCTCGGTTAGAAACCAAGGTTTAATCGAACCAGTAGGAGTCAAGAAGCACGTTGAAGGTTGATGGCGGCGGGATGTAGTGCGGCGCAACACCAGAGATTCCGGCGCCAACGTGGAACCTGCACAACACAACCAATGTACTTTGCCCCAACGAAACAGTGAGGTTGTCAATCTCACCGGCTTGCTGTAACAAAGGATTAACCGTATTGTCTGGAAGATGATTGTTTGCAGAGAAAACAGTAAAACAAGTATTGCAGCAGATTTGTATTTCACTATTAAAGAATGGACCGGGGTCCACAGTTCACTAGAGGTGTCTCTCCCATAAGATAAAAGCATGTTGGGTGAACAAATTACAGTCGGGCAATTGACAAATAGAGAGGGCATAACAATGCACATACATGACATGATAAGTATAGTGAGATTTAATTGGGCATTACGACAAAGTACATAGACCGCCATCCAACTGCATCTATGCCTAAAAAGTCCACCTTGAGGTTATCATCCGAACCCCCTCCAGTATTAAGTTGCAAAGCAACAGACAATTGCATTAAGTATGGTGCGTAATGTAATCAACAACTACATCCTCGGACATAGCGCCAATGTTTTATCCCTAGTGGCAACAACGACAACACAACCTTAGAACTTTACGTCACTTGTCCCGGTGTCAATGCGGGCATGAACCCACTATCGAGCATAAGTACTCCCTCTTGGAGTTAAAAGTAAAAACTTGGCCGAGCCTCTACTAGAAACGGAGAGCATGCAAGATCATAAACAACACATGTGTAATAACTTGATAATTAACATGACATGGTATTCTCTATCCATCGGATCCCGACAAACACAACATAGAGTATTACGGATAGATGATCTTGATCATGTTAGGCAGCTCACAAGATCCAACAATGAAGCACAATGAGGAGAAGACAACCATCTAGCTACTGCTATGGACCCATAGTCCAGGGGTGAACTACTCACTCATCACTCCGGAGGCGACCATGGCGGTGTAGAGTCCTCCGGGAGATGAATCCCCTCTCCGGCAGGGTGCCGGAGGAGATCTCCGAATCCCCCGAGATGGGATCGGCGGCGGCGGCGTCTCGGTAAGGTTTTCCGTATCGTGGTTTTTCGCCTCGGGGGTTTCGCGACGGAGGCTTTAAGTAGGCGGAAGGGCGAGTCGGGGGCCGGACGAGGGGGCCACACCATAGGGCGGCGCGGGCCCCCCGGGCCGCGCCGCCTTGTGGTGTCGCCACCTCGTGGCCCCACTTCGTGTGTTCTTCGGTCTTCGGAAGCTCCGTGGAAAAATAGGCCCCCGGGTCTTTGTTTCGTCCAATTCCGAGAATATTTCGTTACTAGGATTTCGAAACCAAAAACGAGCATAAAACGAGAACTGGCACTTCGGCATCTTGTTAATATGTTAGTTCCAGAAAATGCACGAATATGACATAAAGTGTGCATAAAACATGTAGGTTTCATCAATAATATGGCATAGAACATAAGAAATTATCGATACGTCGGAGACGTATCAGCAGACGCCGCCCCCCAATCCACCTCCGGCGAAGAAGCAGAAGCAGTCCTGGACTATCAACCCGGACCCTTATGTACCTAAGACCACAAAGGTACCGGAGCCATCACTGAAGCCTCTCCCCACAAGGCCTTGGGAACGTAGTGCCGAGGAAGTCAATGCGGCCGCGACTGCTGATTATGAGAAATGGAAGGCGGAGTGCAAGAAGAAAAGAGAGCCCGAGCCCAAGCCAGTATTTTCTGATGAGCAAAAGAAGTGGGCTAAGTCATTTTTGAGCACACCGTCCCATGCCGCGAAGAATCTGCCTGACGAGTATGCACGTGAACTTCGTAGGCAGGCACTCATGTTGAAGGATAAGAAAGAGCGGGCGGAGAAGCAGGAGAAGAAAGCCTTGGAGGAGGCCGAGAAAGAATTAGCAAGTACAAAAAGCGGGAAACGAGTTGCCCAGCTCGGGGAACAAAGTAAACAATCGATTGCCCCGCTCATAGTGAAAGCCGCCGGTCCGGATGCCCCCGATATCATAGCAGCTGCGGCAGCACAGGGATTGACTGTAACGAGTGCCAGAGAAAAAGCGACCAACTTAGGTATGACTCTTCGTGCAGTGTTAGGCCTTGAGGAGGCGCCAATGAGTAAACTAGTAATTACATATGTGCGGAATGGGCCCCTCGTCGAGCCTGCGCAGGAAGAGGATCTACCTCAACAAATGAAAAATCTGCTAAATTGGTACAAGCGTTACATAAAAAATAAAAACGCCAAAGAATATATTTATGCGGAAGTTAGACATGAGCATCACTTCAAACATTACTATGTAACAATTCATCTGAGTGAATTGTACCAGCTTCTTAATCTGCGCGAGCTCGACAAATCTATCATCAGTTGCTACGTTCTGTAAGTGATTTATTTCTACCCCATCTCGTTCATTGCCTGCACTATATATATGTCCTAACTATATTGTTCTGTACTCTATAATGCAGAATGAAGATCAAGGAATGCGAAGTAAGGAACATTCATGATGTTGGGTTCATTGACCCACACATCGTTAATGGATATGTGTTAAAACATCACCCCGTCGACGTGGAGGAAGACCTGTGGCGGTTTCTTGATAAGCAGGAACTCAAAAGTGATATTCTATTTCCTTACCATTTTGGGTGAGTGTTTCTGTCTTGCGCACATTCTCTTTTGTTTACTCCATGCATGGTATGTGGCTAATCGATGAGTTATGCATGACTGTGCATGTATCGTGTCCGCAGGTTCCACTGGATTTTGCTAGTAATTAAATTTCACGACTCCACAGTTCTCATCCACGAATCTCTGAATATGGATGCAAAGCTTTGGACCGACATGAGAAAAATGATGCAGAAGTAATTATTTTCATTCATTTGCGCTCTATATCGATCAGCCTATTTCGTTCATTTCCTAATATCAAGTAACTAATAACTCTCTTGTTCATTTAATTTTCTTTGCCTCGTAGGGTTTGGAGACGGTTCGTAGATGCCAAGGTCGGTGAGTTAAAAAATGAGCTACATTTTATGCGGTCAAAGAGTGGGACTGGGGATATTCAGCCACCGGGGACCAATCTATGTGGATACTATGTTTGTGAGATGATCCGGAGATACACCTCTGAGCGGGTTCCGTGTGATAACAATGTCAAGAGGAATAACCTCCGGAAGATGCTTACTCCGAAGCTCGCTTCCGACCACTTCAAGAGGAACTAGCTGGATGGTTCGTGAGGGAAGTCGTCGATCCTAAAGGAGAACACTATGTGGAGGACGTAGAACTTTATATGCACTAAATTGTGTATGGAAACTTGTTCAAAATTGTATATGTTGGTCATCCGATATTGAATATATATTGTATATTCCTCTTGAATTCTCTTTGGTTCTAATTTCAAATTTGTTTGAAATTGTACATTTATATGCATGTATGTAGTACCGTAGAATATGTGAAACTCCTTCAAAATTAAAATAAAACACAAAAGAAATAAAACAATACAAATTAAAAAGAAAACAGGTTTAGGGGGGGGGCTAAAACCCTAAACCTGCAGCGTCCTTTAGTCGCTGTTGGCCAGGAGAACCGCGACTAAAGGTCCTCCGCCCCGACGGACTGCTGGCGGCCACGTGGACGCGCCTTTAGTGGCGGTTCGTAAGGAACCGCGACTAAAGGGGGGACCTTTAGTCGCGCTTAATTGGTCGCGGTTGCGCAACCGCGACTAATGGCAATTGCGAACCGCGACCAATGGCCGTTTTTCTACCAGTGCTACCTTCACACAAAGTGTTGACCGATGCTGGACCGCTGCAGGGCTCCCGTGGAGCTTATGCGTCATACTTCATGGCGTTTCATGAGTTTATTTAATAGCACCAAATTCTCAACATTTAACAACTAAATTCATATAGGTGTGTTTTTCAGGAGATGTTAACATATGTGTTTAAATAAGCCACTTAGAATACATTAAGGTGAAAATCATCCTACCAGGCATGCAGATTATGAAAGTATTACATCTTCAGGGAGTGGTATCATGAAAGGGTAAGAATATAGGAGGTGTTGTTTTGACTCATAGGTGCATATGCACCTATTATATAAAATACTTAAAAAATAAAATAGAAAATGTCAAAAATTCTGAAATAGAATTTTATATGTACATCCTAACATTCTATATTCATACACAAGTTTACGTAGGAAAACAATATTTTATGTGGCATGTATAAAAGGATAAAAAAATGTCCTATACATAGTCGCGTTGGAGCATCAAAATTTATCATTTTTACACCAGACACAATTTTTTTCTCAAAAACTTGTATTCGAACATAGAATATTTAGATATACATGAATTTTTTATTTTTTAAACTCTTTAAAATGTATTTTCACACAACAAGATCTCGTGAGCCGAGTTGAATTTCAGTTGACAAACTTGTCTCCCAATTTTAATTGGAAAATGATCCTATGCCCCCGGGGATCACGCTCTCGTATCCTCCGCACGCGCCTTCGTTGGATGGGATCCAATCGTGCGGTGGCCTTCTTCTTGGCCCCACCAACAACCCACTTGGAAGTTTATCTCCAACCTCCTCCACACATTGCGCCGCTGCTGCTCCTCTCTCGCGTACGGCGCCGCCGCTGCTCCTCTCTCGCGTACGGTGCCGCCGCCGCTCCTCTCTCGGAAACGGCGCCACCGCCGCTCCTCTCTCGCGTATGGTGCCGCCGCCGCTCCTCTCTAAGGGCCTAGCACCGCCGCCGGTACTCTTGCCGCGCCCAGCGCCGCCACCGCAGCTCTATTGCTTTGAACGCCGCCGCGCGCCACTCCTCACTCAGGTTGTTCCCTTGCACCTCCTGCACGGGCCACCCACCGTCGTCGCGCGCTGCTCCTCGCAGAGCTTCCTCCCGGAAAGCGGAGACGAGGCTCCCGAGCTTGTCCCCACGCGCTCTCCGTCCAGTATCCGCTCATCGCCACGAGGTGCGGCCAGGCTCATATCGATGGTGCCTGTCCTGGCCAGGCTCAGCTTCTCCCGGTCCCCGACCTCCTTCCCGATCTTGTCTGCGAGTTGGCCGGCCGCTCCGGTGAGATTCGGCCGCCTCAGCTCCAGCGAGATATGCGCTACTCCACGAGGCCACTACCTTTGGGCACATGGCCTTGCTGCCGGCGTAGCGCAGCCGCGAGCTCGTCCGGGGTGGACAGCGCGGGCACGGGAGCTACAATAGTAGATCGTTTTTGCTCTATTTGTTATGCGATTTTGATTATATAGTACAGATAGTTTGCTACCATATCTCCATTGACATCTCCGGTGAATTTAGATTTTTGCTACATTTTTTGTCTGGCGACGATGCTATAGTAGTATAAATCTTTTGCTAAAATTGTTCTGCTGGTTTGCTACCTTATTACGAAATTGTTGCTACAAGATCTCCCGTGTCTGCTACAAAGGTCGGCGGCGTCTCCTACTTTGGGCGGCAGTGCTTGCTACACAGGTGACGTTTTGCTACAAGCGCCCTGTTGCAAACGCCAGCGGCGGTTGCTACCGACTGCCGCCGTGCTACAAGGAGGCCGTCGATACCAACGGCGGTGCTACCACAAGGGGGCGATGAAGCCACAAGTCCAGGAGGAGCTGCTGCATGCGAGGGATCGTGGTGCTGCCGGTGCGGGCGGCGGCGATGTCGGAGTGAGCAGCGTTCAGGCGACGACTACAAGACGAACTAGACATCGACGACGTGCTGCAAGGTCGTGCGTTGCTACCGACGGAGGCCGGTGTTGATACCTTTGGCGGCAGTGCTACCGGCGGAGGGTGGATTTGATACCTTAGGTGTTTGACGGTGCTACCTGCGGTTCTGGGTGTTGCTACCTTAGGTACATGTTTGGCAGCGATGCTGTAAGCGAGATCTTCTTTATTGTCTCTGCAGGGCGAAGCTACTAGTTTGCTACCAGTGTTACGCATTTTTATACAATATAGATCTTGTAAAAAATGTTGTCATGCTTTTTTTTTGCGATAATTGTTTTATTGTTTTGCTACTTTAATATAGGAATTTTGCTACGAGGTCTCCGGCGAGCTCTCCGGCAAGCTCAGCCTTTTTATTTGATTTCGTGACTGAACCGTTTTTTCTACAATATAGCAAAAGCGGATTATGTTTTTGCTGCCGGGAGGTGTTTTTTCTTATATTCAGTAAAAACAGATCTGACCGTTCAAGATGGCCGATCCGACGGTTGGCGACCCAGAGGCTGGGAAATCAGATCCGTGGGGACGCCCACCAGTTTCCATTCTAATGGATTTCTTATAAGGTGGGTCTCGTACCAATCTTCCAATCCTCTCTACTCTGATCACTGCTCAGGGTTCGCCGCCGGCAATCGACCCCCAAATCCTACTCTCTTTGGATCGAGGTCTCTCTCTCTCTCTCTCTCCTTTGATTTATTAAATCATTCCTTCTTAAGAGCTCATAGTTGATTTATTTACTGACCTAGAAGCTGAGTATTTCAGTTTATTTCATCAGCAATGGCGACTTCGCCGGCTCGCCGCAGGCCGCGGCTCCCGCCGCCGGACATTTCAGCGGCGGAGATCCTGGACTCCCTTCCTCCGGCGATGCTCGACGAGATCCTCTCCCGCCTCCCCATCCGCGACGCCGCCCGCACCTCCGTGCTCTCCCGCGCCTGGCGCCGCCGCTGGGAGTCTGTCCCCTACCCCGTCCTCAACTGGCCCCGCGGGACGCCCTCAGCTCCCATCGACGCCGTCCTCGCGCACCGCACCTGCCCCGTCAGCGAGTTTCGCCACCAGTACGTCTCGGAGCTGGAGTTCCACCTCTCCGATCTCTGGCTCCTCCGCTTGGCCAGCTTGGGAGTTCAGTCCCTCCACCTCAAGTTCAAATGGTTGAAGGCTGATGGGATTGTGAGGATTCCACACTTCCACATGCTCCACTCCCACATCTTCTCCTGCCTCGAGCTCGCCGTTCTCGACCTGGAATCCTGTGACTTCCCCGGTCTGCCGTCTGGCTTCGCAGGCTTTCCAAACCTAACCACCATAAGCTTTTGCAACGTTCGATTTCCCCGAGGCTTGAGTGGATTGGAGGCGCTGATCTCTTCATCGTCCTCGCTTCGGAGGCTGCGGCTTGAGAATTTGAGGATGCCTAACAAGTACGAGCAATGGGTTATTCATGCGCCCAATCTCCAGAGTCTGCTCATCAGTTCAGTGTTTGATTACGGGTGGCAGGTCGATGATCTCCCATCACTTGAGGTAGCAGAGATCAAACTTAGAAACTACTCTAATGACCAAGAAGTCGTGAATCTTATCTCTCGGTTGGATCAAGCTAGGATTCTCCAGCTCGACATGCCGGTAAATTGTTTTAATTCCATTCCCCTTGTGCCCTATTTTTCTGTAATCTGCATACATTCTTTAGTTGCACATAATTTCTTCTTGTCACTAAGGGCTAAGCGTAAGGAACCAGAATAATCTTTTGCTATCCTACCAAACTATATATATGGGTTTTTTGCTCAGACTAAGCCTAGGGATGTTGGACATTACTAGAGAGGCAAATGCAAAGGTCCTCTAACTAAGTCGATGTTTAGACTAATAGTGAATTGAAGTCGTTTTCTTTCACATGACCGCTGACTACCATAGTCTCAAATTCATGTTAATTTCTTTGTATGGTTTCTCTAGTCCAAAGCATGGATTGGTACTGCTGCCTATGCTGTTGAGTAGCAGGTTAACAACATTTTAGGGTTTGGGATAACTTGACTTGCAAAAATTCAATTGTGTACATTTGATTTTTCCTCACTGGATGATAAGCTGAACATAGAAGATCTTCATTTTGGTTCAACTGAACCCATAGTATTGCTATCCATGTTCAGCTCTTGGTTAGGTTGAAAGTTTAGTCATTTAACTGTTTAGTTGGTTGGGTCAGGTCAACCATTTAGCTGTTTGGTCAATCTTGGTGGACGAGTTTTGAACTTCCATAATATTATGAGTTATGCCCCTTATATTCCATCAAACATATTGCATTACTCCTGGAGTTATAATTATATAACTGTAAATTATAGTTTATATAGCCTACCCCAACTTGTTTGGGACTGAAAGGCTTGGTTGTTGTTTATATTATAGTTTATGCACACAGCTTAAACTTATGTCTTATATTACCTTGAAAGACCCCTTAATATATATTTTAGTATTATTTTATTATCCATCTGTTATTCATGTTGGCAGTTGAAATTGAAAAAGTGGCTGTTGGACCTATCTGAGGAAATAGATCTAATATTTGCTGCATGTTCTGATATTCATATTCGGTTTTTTCCTTAAGAAACTGGCACATCTTTATTATCCCGGCCTCTGCATCATAGATGTATGCGGCCTAATTTTCATATTCATATATCTGGGTGTAATCTCAGTTCTGAAATGTTAAAATGGCCAAATTTTTGTGTTCATCTGTTGTTGTTTATTTCCTTTCTGTCTGTTACAAATTAACATGATTAATGCCTAGATACGAATTCCCATTGTAACTAAGTACTAGTATGATTGGAGATAAGACCACATTAGTAGATTGACTATCCATGAACCCATGTATTTATATTCAGAACATATTTTCTTATTGTATTTTGGTTTACGAACAGAAGACATTTTTATTTGAACATTTCAAGCTCGGTATCTCCCCCTGCCCATACAAACACACAATTTTTTTTTCATCTCTGTTTGTTTTTATTTATAGAACATATTTTTCGTAAGTGCTTTGATGCATCTAGTTTTTATTAGTATTAAGTTTCATGCACCAGCTAGTAGAACCAAATGTCGAAACTTATGGTGAGAAGGTGGGCAATCCACATACACTTAAAGACCCCCTCTCGTGTGTGACTTGGTAAGGCCTACATGTGATAGACAGAGGGTAAGGGCAATCTTTCTTTATAAAATTGCGAAAGCCGAGACTTGAACCCAAGACCCTGCTCTGATACCATATTAATGGTTGTTTGGATAAGTAGATTGTGGGAAACTAGTTTCCCCGAAATGCGTTCGAGCGCCTAACAATCTTGGTTTCTGTAAAACTGGAAAAACGAGTTTTTTTTAGAAAAACTGACTAATAGACGTTTTTCTGTAAACTGGTTTGGCGTCCTCCCACCCTACCACATGGTTCGCCGTCGGTGACTGCCTGGCGGCCGCGCCATCTCGTCGTCTTCACTCGCGAGGGCCACGAGGGATGCCGCATCGTGGAGATAGGCTGCGCCGAGCACGACGTGCACGCTGCCGAGACGCAGCTCCTCACACACACCATCGGCGGCATGCTCGCCTTGCACCATCTCCATGCAAAATAAATGTCGCCGTCGGCGCTCGGCCCAATTCCGCACTACCAAATTTGTAAACCGGCGGGTGAACACGATCTTCCAGCAAAATCTGACCTCTGATTTGGCGATGGCCAGCGGGGTGCGGAGTGCTAGCTGCGGCATAATCAGGTCTTGCCCTTGCGGAGATACGCATCAGGCTGTCACCTTATCGCTGGGCTGGGTAGCCAAGAGTGAACACAAGCAGGTTGCACTTAGCGAGAGATTCGAATTGTACTTCAACGTGCTCTTCATGTTCAACAACAACTCCAATGGAGCTGCTCAACTGCTGAGTTTTCCACATCGAATAACGTTGCGTTGGTCTAGGTGGAAGACAAGGATGCCACAGCGGGGGTGGCATTGATGGCGGCCGATGTGCCGTTGGCATTTTCGGTGGACGCCAAAGTGTGTTGCCGCTGCCGCTGGTGGTAGGCTAGTGCAAACATAGTTTTCCTTAAACAAATTCTAACAGAAAAGCTAACTAAAAACGGTTTTGCTAAAAATCCAACATAAACTCGTTTTCTAAAAACTAACTCTAGAACTTCCTAATCCAAACAACCACTAAGTTTCATGCAACAACCGGTAGAACTAAAAGTCCGAAGTGATGGAAAGAAGGTGGCCAATTCAAATATAGTTTAACATTTATTATGCTATTATTTGGCTAAATAAAGTTGCATGTGCTTATGCTCTAAGCTGTGACGTCGGAGGTGACTCTCCAAAGTGCATGTCTGCCGAAATTCCACCATGATGATCACGATTTGTAATATGCTGTTTTACTATTCACTATTCTGGGCTAGCTCCAATTGCTTTGTGATACTGCGTTGTCAAAGAAAAAATTACTTCGTGATACAGAAGAATTTAGCTGAAGATTTTTTAATTTTTTGTGACGAGCTCAAAGACATATATACATTGTGATAAGATTGCACTTGTCAAATTCCCACGTCTTCTCGGGCCTCATCATAAATCCTGTCCCCTTCCCTGGTTGTGGTCCATGGTATGTTGGTAGACTAAGTCACCAAACAATCGCACTTATATGCTGGTTAAAGTTCTCTTCCTTTCAATGGTTCTACCAGCCAGTTCTCAATTCTGGCATGTGAAATCTACTTACGGCAACAAAGCGCTGAATGTTTTACTTTCTTTGCATGTTCACTTCTCCTTAGTTCTCAGTTATGGCATGTGAAATTAAACTGTACTAATTAAATGGTGAATAGCTGTCGTCTAACCGTTTAGCCATCATATTAATGATCACCTTTACATGGAACTTTTTTTGGCATCTATTTAACGTTTGAATTCAAATCTGAAATAACCCACCCCAGCAAATTAGCCTCCCAACTTAGAGCTTCCTATCAAATACATTGTCATCCTAATACCCTGGCATCCAGAACATCAAATTTGGCTTATATGCCGGCATGTCGCGTCGGCATCATGCCATGCACAAGAATGAGAGTAGGAGACTTAAGGAATATGACAACGATTCTGCACACATGGAACAAGTCATCCAGTGATTGGAACCATAACTGGAACGAGAAATATAGAATATAACATCATATTCTTGAGTTTGTCTCCTTGGTTGCTGATATGTGGTATTGTGGTGTTTGGACTTGATTGGAGCTCACCTATACAGTGCACCAAGTTCTGGTCATTTACACAATAAATAGTTTTGGTTGCTGTGATGTGGCCTCAATGCAATTGTACAATAAAGTCTTGTATAATATAGTGACTAGACCCTTTTGTAGTTCGTAGAACTATAAACATTGATTGACAATGGTGCACCATGATTTACAGAATGGTTGCAAGCGTTTAAAGTTTTCTGGTACAACTGTCAAAGGTCTAAAATAATACTCCCTCCGGTTCAAAATAATTGTCCAAAAATAGATGTATCTAGACATGTTTTAGTGTGTAGATACATCCACTTTCCGGCAATTATTTTAAACAGGAGGAATAGGATAATATTTAGGCTTTTTTTTTTCAAGAACACGCGCGATAATATTTAGGCTTGAAAATATCTGCCAAGTAGTATTTTCTGAGGCACCTTGAAATGTAAAGACCGAAACCAACTATCTAAAGTTGCAATATATTATATGTCAGATCATTGTGTTGAATATGTTCCTGGCTTGATAACTCATTGTGCATATATGTAATTTATGTTCATACCACCAATCTAACAGAACAGTTGAGGTGAAAAAATGCCTGTAGGGCTCCGTTTTTCCCGCTGCTAGGGTTTGGCGATCGCGTGGCGACGGCCGAAACCTAACGCCGGAATCCATCTCTGAGGCTGCGTTCGTGGACGTGACCTCTCTCCCTGGCCTCTCCCTGTCCCCCGTGTGCCCCAGGAAGTCTCTCCGGTGATCTGCGCGGATTCGGGGTGATCAAGGGGTCCTCCTGGAGTACCGCCCACCCTTGGTCTGCGTAGGATCTGCTGAGGCTGACGATGACGGGCCCAACGGCGGTGAACGGTGATGGCGCGACGGTGGGGGCGGCTTCCCCTGTGGAGGCTGGTGATCCCTCGAGGAGCGGGGCCTCTGCTCCTCCAACAATGGCGGCGGCGACCGGATCTGAAGACCATGTCTCAGATATGATGGGGCGCCTACGTCTGACTTCTGCGGAGGCTGAAGCTGTTGTGCTTGATGATGGCATTGACGAGATCGCTGTCCACTCTAAGTGGGCGCTCGTCGGAAAAGTGCTGTCCCCCTCGACCCTTCATATTAGCACAATCTCTTCGGCTCTGCGGCCCGCGTGGGGCAATCCGCGAGGGCTACTGATGAATCCTGCCGGAGCGAACGTTTTTGTGGCGGAATTCCGTACCAAGGCGGACATGGACCGCGTGCTGGATGGCCCTCCGTGGGTTGTGGGTAAGCGTGCTGTTCTTCTGCAGGATTTTGACGTCGATCTGAAGCCACGAGACATGATTTTTAATAAGTTGCGGCTGTGGGTCAGAATCTGTAATCTCCCCTTTGGCTATATGCATAAGAAGTGGGGGAAAACAATTGCTAGCTCGTTCTGTAGCAAGGGCTTTGTCCCAGAAGTGGACGCTGATGCAGATGGAAGATGCTGGGGCAATTTCATGCGTGTCCGGATTGAGGTAGACATCGACAAACCGCTACGGCGAGGAGTTACTGTCTTCTCTCAACGTCGTAATATGACGGAGTGGTTCGACCTCCAGTATGAGGACCTGCCACAATATTGCTTCTCCTGTGGTATCCTTGGTCACTCCTCCACGGAATGTAAAGACCCAGGGGATAGAGATACTGAGGGGAAACATCCGTATTCTGCTGATAGACTGTGTGCTTATGATGAGAAGAAGAACAAGAATCAAGGGGCTAAGTCTTCAAGCGGATCTGTTTCTGCGGGGCAAGGCCGATCTGCCACGCTGATGCGAGAGAGATCTAGCCAGTCACGCAACACAAGCGGAGCAGCGAGTAAGCAGCAACAACCTGAAGCTTTTGCTGAGGTGTCATCACCCTCAAAGAGCAAGAAACCTCGAGCTCGCGCAGCACAGACAAGGAATGATAAGAGTCAAGGAAAAGGTAAAGACCCAACACAGGAAGGGAAGGTGCTCACGGGGCAGAAGCGGAAACAGCAAGCTTATCGTCCGAAAGCCCCTCTCTTGCTGACGACCGAGGTGGTAGACCCGCTGGCTGTTGTGGTCCATCAACCTGGAGCTGCTCCTATGGCTGGTGAGGAGCACACCAATGACAACGTGAGCAATGATTCCAATAAAAAGAGGAAGAGTGATAACAGTGGATCGGCGGATCAGGCGGGAGCTGTTGAGCAGCCCCGCCGCACGCAATGAGGATCCTATGCTGGAACTGTCGCGGACTCGGGTCGGACGCGACAGTTGGCGAGCTTCGCTGGCTTCTGCGAGCTCATCGACCTTCCCTCCTTTTTCTGTCTGAGACAAAAATGAGGGATTCCAGAGTACGAAGCTTTATGTGGTCTTTGGGGTATTCTGGTTGCTATGCAGTTAGCAGTGTTGGCCTTAGCGGTGGCTTGGCCCTTTTTTGGTTGTCGTCTGTTTCCGTTTCTATCAAACCATGTAACGCACGGTGCATTGATGTTCATATTACACCGGAAAATGGAATAAAATGGCGTGCAACCTTTGTCTATGGAGAACCTCGCCGTGAATTTCGTTCTGAATTCTGGGATTTTCTCCGTTTTATGCGAGCATAGTGGGATGGACCATGGTTATGTTGTGGCGATTTTAATGAGGTTCTTTCTCAAGACGAGCATGTTGGGCCTCGTGATAGAACTGAAGCTCAGATTAGTGCCTTCCAGGATTGCTTGCAAGACTGCGAACTCATGGACCTGGGGTTTGAGGGTCCGAAGTTTACGTGGAGTAACCGACAAGGATGTGATACTAATGTAAAAGTTCGCCTTGATCGGGCTGTCGCAAATGGTGGTTTTTCACACATGTTCGAGGACTGCGCTGTGGAAAATCTTATTACTACTTCATCTGACCATTATGCAATTCTCATCTCACTGTTGGGAAGCTCTAGAGTTACCATGCAGCGACCTGTTCAGCAGGGGTTTCGTTTTGAAGCCATGTGGTTACGGGCCCCGGACTACCGTGAGGTCCTTGAGAAGGCATGGAATGATGGGGGTGAGGGTTCTAGGTCCCTGCAGAATACGTGGTCGAACCTAAATCGGGTGGCCATGTCGTTAAGGGATTGGAGCCGAGCCACGTTTGGATCGGTTCGGAAGAAAATTAGGCAGCTGGAAGGAAGACTCCGGGATGTACGTGAGCAACAGCTGTCTGAAGAAAGTGTGAGGAAGGAGAAGGAGCTACAAGACGAGCTGTGTGAGCTGTTTGAACGAGAAGAAATTATGGCACGGCAGAGATCTCGAGTTGAGTGGCTCCGAGAAGGTGATCGTAATACCTCCTTCTTCCATGCTAGGGCATCAGCGAGACGGAAAGCTAATAAAATTGCTTCTCTTCGTCGGGCTGATGGGTCTAAATGTGAAGTGCAAAGTGAGATAAAAGGTATGGTTCAGAATTTCTATGAGAACCTCTTTACGTCTGAAACCTGTACTTCAGTGGATGCAGTTTTAGATGCTATTCCCTCCAAAGTATCCTCAGATATGAATGAAGATCTGTGCAAGCCATATACTGATGAGGAGATTGGAGCTGCTCTTTTCCAAATGGGGCCTACTAAGTCACCGGGGCCAGATGGTTTCCCAGCGCTTTTTTACCAAACCCATTGGGAATTCTTTAAAGAGGAGATTTGTAATGCTGTCAGGGCGTTTCTGTCAGGTGGGGAGGTGCCGGAGGGCTTCTGTGATTCTGTCATCATCCTCATACCGAAAGTGGCTAAACCGAAAGATCTAAAGAATTTTCGTCCTATCAGCTTATGTAATGTGATTTACAAGATCGCCTCTAAAGTACTGGCAAACAGGTTGAAAGTAATACTGCCTATGATCATTTCTGAACAACAAAGCGCGTTTGTGCCCGGCAGGCTTATTACAGACAATGCCTTGATTGCCTTTGAATGCTTACACACCATCAGACAACAAGATAGCAAGCGGCCTTTCTTTGCTTTAAAGATTGACATGATGAAGGCATATGATCGGGTTGAATGGGACTATCTTCATGGGTGTCTGAGTAAGCTTGGTTTCGCCCCTTCCTGGATACAATCGGTGATGCGATGTGTTACTTGTGTTCGTTATGCAGTTCGTGTCAATGGTGAACTAACCGAGCCGGTGGTGCCATCCAGGGGCATTCGACAAGGGGACCCCATCAGCCCTTATTTATTTCTCTTATGCACAGAAGGTCTGTCGTGTTTACTGCAACAAAAGGAGGACCGTGGTGAGCTCTATGGAATCAAAAATGGTAGACTCGGACCCCCTATCTCACATTTACTGTTTGCGGACGACAGCATTTTCTTTGCTCGGAGTGATAATAAGAGTGTTGAGGCCCTCAAGAGGACACTGAAGACTTACTGTGATGGCTCTGGACAGAAAATTAATTTGGACAAGTCATCGGTTTTCTTTGGTAATCATTGTAATGATGTGATCAAGGGTAGAGTGAAGGAGATGTTGGACGTGCAGAGTGAGATCCTCAATGATTTTTATCTCGGCATGCCTACCTCTGTTGGGCGTTCTCCCACGGCCACCTTCAACTTCCTCTATGAGATGATCTGGAAAAGGATAAATGGGGTAACGGATCGGCCTATGTCTAGAGCTGGCAAAGAAACCTTCTTAAAGGCTGTAATCCAAGCTATACCCACGTTTGTCATGAGTTGCTTCCAAATTCCCGTTTCAACATGTGATAAGATGAAATCCGCCATTGCCAATCAATGGTGGGGAGTGGAAGATGGGAAGAAGAAGCTACATTGGAGATCTTGGAATTGGTTGTCTACCCCGAAAGGCCTCGGTGGCATGGGCTTTCGGGATCTGGTGCTATTCAATCAAGCTATGCTTGGTCGTCAGGGATGGAGGCTGCTCACGGAACCAACATCCTTATGTGCCAGGGTGCTTAAAGGAAGGTATTTCCCTGATACCGACTTCTGGCATGCTCCAAAACCAAGATCGTCGTCCTACACTTGGAGAAGTATCCTGTTTGGCAGAGAAATTCTTCTCAGTGGTGTTCAATGGGGTATTGGCGATGGACGTTCAGTGAGAATCACGTCTGATCACTGGATTCCTGAACGACCACCTTATATGCTAAAACCCCTCAAACCTATCCCTAATGAAGCTACTGTGCGTTGCTTGATTGATGATCAAAATGGTGACTGGATACCAGAGATAGTGTATGCCTTCTTTGACAAGGAGACTGCAGACCTGATCATGCAAGTTCAGATTAGCAGACACGGGGGTGATGATTTTGTGCGATGGCCGCACACGAAGAATGGCATCTATTCGGTACGGTCGGCATACAATATGGCCAGAGCTGATAAATTCTTTGTTGCTCGTAGCAAACGTGGTGGTGGTACATCATCCGCGGCTGCAACCGAGGAGAGACAATGGAAGATGCTTTGGAAAATTAACGCGCCTGGTAAAATGAAGATTCACCTCTGGAGACTTGCTCATGACTGTCTACCGACGGGTGTTCAGCTTCGTCGGAGGCAGGTTCCGGCGGATGACACTTGTGTCTTCTGTGGGCGGGAGGAGGATGTAGCGCATGCTCATCTTCATTGCAAGTTTGCAAAAGAGGTATGGCGGTTGGTTAAATTGTCCTTCGGCATTCGTCTCGCTCGCCATGAGTTTCAGTCACCAAAATTCTGGCTGTTCGATTTTCTGGCGAGTGCTACGGACTTGGAGGCGACTACCCTGGCCGTTGGGTGTTGGCATATCTGGGACGCCAGAAATGATGCAAGGAATGATCAAGCTGAACCCCACCCGCAGAGCCTGAGTGCGAAGATTATTGCATATATTCAGATGATTGTGCAGCACTGCTTCAAGCCTAAACCAGACACAAGACGTGAGTCCAAACATCCTCGACGATGGACTCCGCCGCCGCCTGGGGAGGTGCTGATGAACGTGGATGCTGCCCTTTTTCCCGATCTCCAATGCATGGCAATGGGGGCAGTTATACGTGACAGCAATGGTTCTTGCATTGCTGCTGCTAGCGAGCCGATGGCTGGCCTCACCTCCCCGGAGCTGGCAGAAGCCTTAGCGCTTCGGCGTGCGATGGAGATTGCCAGACAAAGGGGTCATGACAAGGTTATCTTCGCCTCCGACTGTTTGTCTCTAATCCAGCGGATCTCTTCGGCACGCCCGGATCGGTCTCCGGTTGGATCAGTGGTGTTGGACATAAAAGGACTTGCAATGGGCTTCTCTTCCGTTGCTTTTCGTCATGTTAATCGCTCCCTGAATGAAGCGGCACATGTTTTGGCTAGGACTTGCGATGTCAATAGCAAAGGTTTTATCTCTAGTCTAGCTCCGGATTGTATCCGGAAGACTCTTTGTATTGATGTTATGTGATCAATAAAGTGCCGTTTTCATTTCAAAAAAAAAACAGAACAGTTGAGTACATAACAGAAGAGCAATTGCACAAATCTAGTTTACATCACCTATTTCTTGCTTGATGTGTAATGTTTCACCCATGTTTCAGTGTTCATTGGACAATCTTCTGGAGGAACTCCCGCGATCCTTTGTGAATCTGAAGAGTTTATCGCTGCATATACCATATTGCTGTCTATCTAGCTTTTTATCTATCTTTTGTCTAGTCAGGAAGGCTCCTAACCTTGAAGTTTTGGATGTTGAGGTAATAATGTTAATTGTAGTAGTTAAAAATTTAAATGTCTTTTGTACTTATTATGTGTGCTATTTTTTTAATTGAATCCTGTGTTGACAGCTTGGTTTCCACTTTGAAGAGGATGATGAAGTTGATATTAACGTTCTAAATGGGCAACGGGCTGATGATCCGTTCTCTAGTCTCACAAGTGTTCATATGAAAAATGTCACCTGGGATTCATATGAGATGGCTTTTATCCAGTTTATTTTGTCCGAGGCAAGACAACTTGAGGTACTTAGTATTCATGAATCTAGAGGGCATTTGACATCCGATGAAGAGGCATTTGTAGCTGCAGAGGTTGCACGATACAGGAGAGCTTCTCCAGCAGCTAATGTTGTCATCAGCCGCATGCCCTAGAGTTATGGGAGTTTGTAATTTGTTGGTTGTGTGGTAGGTAAGTTTGCAACTTTGGTGCTGGACTGTACAATGGCACCGACGCAACCACCTGGTTACATATGTAAATTAACTCAATGACCAACATAGAGTTTTGAATTCTACATGATCTTTTTCCCCTGTTTCTCTTCTCAGCTGGGAAACTGGAAGTACTGAAAGAACTAGTCGTAGTATTTCATTACTTGGCAGAGGTAGTTATATTTGCCTGCCAGTAATTATTGTACTCACCTAAAGTTTCTGGTAAAGCTACTGTCGTAAGTTTGTATGTGCAGTACGATTTTTTTTTTAGTTCTCGCATGCATTACGAGTTCAGTTCTACAGATTATGTTTAGCTTGATCAAAAGCTTGTCTATTGTTTTATCTGCATTCTATTGATGTTGCCCTATCCAAAGCCAAGATGTTAAGATGTCGCGTACGAATTTTTTCTGCTACCACATCCCGCCCAAATAAAATTAGGTGGCACTTGTCCTAGGTAGTAAAGAAGTATGTTGCATTTGTTTGTTGTAGAACATTGTTTGCAGACTCTGGTCTTTGACTGGAGTGGATGACTAACACCATAGAGATTTTCTGGAAAATACTCCCCCTGTCCCATAAAAAAAGTCTCAACTTTGTGAGAATTTAGATGTATCTAGATAGTAAGTAATACATTGGAAGACTTTAGTGCGGGACTCGACAGCACCCGCTCCCCTAACCCTAACCCCTCCTCCCACCCCCCCTTGCCCCGCCGCCGCCGACGGTCGCCGCCGGGCCTAGCCCGTGTGGTTGACGGCGGCGGCGAGGCTCCCCTCCTCGTGGTCGGCTGGCGGAGGGCTCAGCGCCCCGCGCGAGCAGGCTCCCCTCACGAACATGGCGATGGCGCCCGGTCGGCGGCTGCGGGCGGCGCCGTCGGGCCAGCGACTGCGGGCGGAGCGTGTGGCGGTGGGCGCTCAGGGCGGCAGCGCGTCGGCCATCTGCTCGGCCTGGGCGTTCTCCGGGAGGGCGCAGGTCGCAGGGCATAGGGTGGTTTCGGCCAGCCGGGCAGGGGCCCGACCCGGTTTCGATCCCCCTGCGTGTCCCCTTTGCCAGATCTCGCGATGCCGACAGCCGGGGTGGTTGCTGGCCGCAGATCTCGCTACGGCTGTCCCTCTCCGCCATTCCTCAGATCTGGTGTCGGCATGAGTCGTGGTGGCTGTGGGCAGCCTAGATCTGTGGAGGTGCTCTCTCACCTGGTGATCTGCGTGGGGCAGATGCCAGTGAGGTCGGTTGTCGTCTGTTTGGGAGCGGATGTTCTGCGTCGGTGGTGGCTCTCGGTGCTCTGTTGCGGTCCGGTGGCGCGAGGAGTTTGGTCTCAAGGCGGCGGCCTTGGTCGGTGGGAACCTTGCTGGTTGACGGGCGAGCCAGAGGTTCTGGTGCTGGTCGATGGCCATGGTCGTGCGGGCGACGTGGTCGCGGCGAGCAGCATGTTGTGGCGGCGGTTCGATCGACATTCGACGGCCTAACCCTGTGTAGAAGGAGGAGAGGCCACGCTGAGGGGAAACCCTTGCCCGTTTGGGCCATGATGGCGACGTCCGCGGACGCCGTCCCCTTCTTGAAGGCGTCATGGGGCTTCTCTCCGTCTTTCTACGGTCTCCGGGTGAAAATCCAAGATCCTCGGATCGGGCGGTGGCGGCACTCCGGTGTCGCGATCTTCTTGAAGACATCGTCTTGGAGTCCACAACAAGCAGCTCTCCGAAGGTTGTGTGGCGAAGGTGACTTCGTTTGGCGATCTTCGGCAAGGCTTGCTTCGTACCCTTCCCTTGTTGAGCTCCCTTGGTGCTGCTCTCTAGTGTGTGGGCAGCGTGGGTCGGTTCCCGGTGGTGGTTGGCTTCCGGTGGCGTTTCTGCGACGGAGGGGTTCTGTCGACGGCGTGCATGTTCGATGGCTAGCTCTCGGGTGAGCTGAGCTCCGGCCCGACACTGTTGCTGTCCAGCTCTTCTCCGGTTCTTCGTAGTCTTAGTAATGGCCGACCCTGTTGTCCGCTCTTCCGTTTGTAGCTTCTGTTGGTAGTTCGCGTGGTGTGTGGTGCGTTTTGTAAGCTGGGTTCAGCACTCTGTATCTTGTCGCCGTTGGAGGCTTTGTTAATTCAAAGCTGGGCACTTTCGTGTCTTTTATCTAAAAAAAAAGTAAGTAATACATTCAATTTTTAACAAAGTTGAGACATTTTTGGTGGGACAGAGGGAAGAGGGAATACATCGGATGGCTACTTTTTATGCAAGTTAACCTCACAGTAAAAATTAATAGTTTCAGTGACATTTTTAGCGGTCAGAGCATGCCATGCCTTGCCATGATATTTTAGTTTCCATTTTATCAGGAATTATTTTTGAGCGAAAATTTTGTTTGGAACCATGATAAATCAAGTTGCCCCTCAAAATGGAAGATAATGCGGATATTTCCCAGGTAAACCATAGAGCATCCAATATGCACATAATTATACACACAACCCACCGTTCTTACAAGAGCCTCACAAACCACCTTGCAAAAACCAACCCAAATGTAAGAGAGATTTACAGAGAGAAGAATGAATAGTCCAAGCAGCATCGGAGAACAATCCCTTGGAAGCTGAAGTCTGAAGAGAAGAAACGGAACTGACACCCAGAAGCCCATGCATGTACAGCCTCTGGCCGATGTTCATAGTTGCAGATGACTAAAGATCAAGGTTGCGTTCAGAGCTTCAGATGTGTGGGTCAGTCTCTGGTTTGAGGCAGGAAGCACCCGAACATCTGCACGTACGTGTACAACGTCGACGCATTATTTCAGCCCAGGAAATGGATCGAAACCACGTACAGCCGAAAGTTGGCGCGCGTACCTTTGAGTAGAAGGGGGTGTGCCGGGTCTGGGAGCGCCTGGCGTTCGCGTAGGTCTCCGGCGACGGCATGCGGCGGCGCGGGACGCCCGGTGGCGCGCCGCGGGCCACCTCCCGGTCCCGCTTCACCCTCTCGAACTGCACCGTGAACCCCTGCGCCGCCGCGCTCTGCTCGTCCCACACCCCGAACCTGGGCACCGCCACCGGCCTCTGACGTCCCCCCTGCATATATATATCGCCGCGAACTTGCTCTGATGGCCGCCGCGGTGGCCGCCCGGGTCGGACGCCACGCTGCTGTTGCTCCCGACCCGGCGGTGCTGCTGCTGCAGCCCCGCGCGGTTGGAGGCAGCCGGGGTGATCAGCCGCGGCGGCGCGTCCTCCTCGGGGTCGTTGGGGTTGTAGGGGCGCTGGAGCGGCGGCGCGGTGGCGCCCTTGTTCTCGCGAACCTTTTCGAAGTAGACGGTGTACCCCACATTGTCGGTGTCCCAGGTGCCGAACTTGGGCACGCTGGCCCGGTTCTGCACGCCCACAAAATCAAATCAAACCATATACCTTCTGTAGAAATCAATCCATGTTTATTCTACTCTGTTGGTACATTTCTCATGCCACAACGTTATGTTCGATCCTACACATGAAATTCTACCATGCCTAGTAATTAATACTCTTGAAAACATCTTCCAAAACAGAGAGTCATTTGTCAAAGATTATTTTGTCATATGAAATCAGTGTTGCTTGTTTATCTTGATGCATCAATAGAATCACTACCTAAAATGTGGTGATGCCACAAGGAGGACGCCATGCTGTGGCGCAACCACCTATCCGCATGTGATTCAGACAATTAAACATTTTCAAATTACTGAAAATTCAGGTGGGGATCCTCTCCCCCGGTGAACGTTTCAAAACAAGTGTGGCGGTGTTGGCAGGGTGGAGAGGAGCATGAAAATAAGCTACGACAGTCATGATAACGTTTTTCCATCCTCATCAGGTTCACCGTGGAAGTCGGATTCCCTATTAAGCAGCTGAATTCAAATTGTATAGGCATAGTTTCATATTACTATATTTTTTTTTTTTTTTGAGAAACACAGTACAAACGCAGGCGCTCACATACACGCGGATACACTCACCCCTATGAACGCACACACGCACACCCTACCCCTATGAGCATCTCCGGAAGACTGAGCCGGCGGATTGGATCTTGAAATTGACGAAGTCACCACAGGCGCTTCGCTGTCGACGGGAACGTCGCCTCCCACTGAATGAATATTCCGCCTTTATGAGACACACAGATGTCAAATCTGGGATTTGAACTCTGGTGGGCTGGGGGTACAACCACCCTCCTAACCACCCAACCTCAGGTTGGTTCTCCATATTACTATATTTTTGTTCACAAAAAAGTAATTTATGTAACATGTATGTGTTATAATGAAAATAATTTAGTTCCAAAGACCAAATATTAATGTATATGCTCTTACAACATCTTATATAAATTTAAAAAAATTGTATGCATGAAAGACCTTCTAATCCCCGTCTCCATATTAGACAATAGGGATCAAATTTCAACACAACCATCCCATGAAGGATGAAATCTTCAAGGGTTTGCAAGCACTACGGGAGAGATGGAGTATGCCGACGGCCGCCAGCCGTCGGCACAGCCCAGAAGGCCGTCGGCACAGGCTGTGCCGACGGTGACCGTCGGCGTAGCGTCGTCGGCACAGTTCTGGTCGGGGTCTGCCCAATCACCGTCGGCACAGAATGTTGTGCCGACGGTTTTACCGTCGGCATAGTATTTCAAAATTTTCAAATTTATTTTCGAAAAAATATTCAAAAAAAAGTTTGAAAAAAATAAATATTTTTTTATTTTTTTCAGTTTTCTTCTTCTACTTTTTTACTTGTTAATCTTTCACAATCACACTTAGTACACTTAATCTTAGGTCAAATTGCACTTGTGGTCAAACTTCCCAGTTGGTCACCCATCCTCACACTACTCCCGCTCCGGCACGCTTAACTTCTTAGTTCTCTTCGGATGAGCTTCCATGAAAGAAATGACACCTTGATGTTAATATTACCATATCTATCGTATTAACCCTTTGACCGTGATGTCACACCTCTATATTTTTGAATTCTAAACAATTAATTAAGTAAACAACAATGAATATATATATAAATAATAATAATATAGAATTTGAAAAAACAATTAAATGATTTTATTTTTTGTCTTTTTATTTAATATGGAATAATTAATATCAGTAAATGCGAATTTGGCAAATAATATATCTAAATTGATCAGAAAAATGAGAGGAATACAAATATGACATCCATATCATCTTTTGAACCTAAAAAGTTAACTTACCCAAAAATTATGAGCATTAGATCAAGTACCTCTAGTTTAAATTTGAGTGATTTTATCGAAAATGAGGTGGGAAACGGCCTCGGCATGGCATAGTTTACCGAAACAAGGTCATATTTGGCACGTGTGTGGACCCTAGGATGGGAAGCAAGACCCCGGACGCGGATTTCTAATCCGACCCACGGACAGCCATCTTTTCATTTTTACGTGCCCAAACGGTTTTTATTTGTGAAACAGCTACATGGGGCGCATTTTAGTATGACGTGAAACCTTCGTGCGATGATATTAGACCACTTACGCACCACCTATCACATGACATGTGCACGCGTTAGCTTTTTGGGAACCCATGCGGCTTCCGGCGGTGTCCCGCCGAATCCGCTGGAAACTTACCGGATTTGAACTAGGGGTGAACTATCCGTCGCTCCAAAAATTCCGAAAAAACTGTTTTCAGTTCAACGACGCATCACTATATGTGCTAATTTTTGTCCGTTTAGTTTGTTCGCGAATGGGTGCACCCGCACGCCCGGTACGGCGATACCGCATGTCTCGGGGGTCCTGTTTTGGCCAGATGGCAATTTGAACGAAGTAAAAAAATCCCACGGAGCCACGTGACGTCATTTTGTATGTCATAGTAACTATTCTGTTTGTTAAAACTGAGATACGGCAATTATTTTGAAAAACCCTTCACGAAAAGGGCTATCCCGTCCGGAGTTCTATGGTTTTCAGGGGAAATGAGGTGGGAAACGGCCTCGGCATGGCATAGTTTTCCGAAACGAGATCATATTTGACACGTGTGTGGACCCTAGGATGGGAAGCAAGACCCCGGATGCGGATTTCTAATCCGACCCACAGACGGCCATCTTTTCATTTTTAGCGTGCCCAAACGGTTTTTATTTGTGAAGCAGCTACATGGGGCGCATTTTAGTATGACGTGAAACCTTCGTGCGATGATAGTAGACCACCTACGCACCACCTATCACATGACATGTGCACGCGTTAGCTTTTTGAGAACCCATGCGGCTTCCGGCGGTGTCCCGCCGAATCCGCTGGAAACTGAGCGGATTTGAACTAGGGGTGAACTATCCGTCGCTCCAGAAATTCCGAAAAAACTATTTTCAGTTCAACGACGCATCACTATATGTGCTATTTTTTGTCCGTTTAGTTTGTTCGCGAATGGGTGCACCCGCACGCTCGGTACGACGATACCGCATGTCTCGGGGGTCCTGTTTTGGCCAGATGGAAATTTGAACGAAGTCAAAAAAATCCCACGGAGCCGCGTGACATCATTTTATATGTCATAGTAACTATTACATTTGTTAAAACTGGGATAGGGCAATTATTTTGAAAAACCCTTCACGAAAAGGGCTATCACGTCCGGAGTTCTATGGATTTCAGGGGAAATCAGGTGGGAAACAGCCTCGACATGGCATAGTTTGCCGAAACGAGATCATATTTGACACGTGTGTGGACCCTTGGATTGGAAGCAAGACCCTGATACGTCTCGAACGTACCTATAATTTCTGATGTTCCATGCTTATTTTATGACAATACTTACATGTTTTGCTTGCACTTTATAATGTTTTTATGCATTTTCCGGAACTAACCTATTAACAAGATGCCGAAGTGCCAGTTCCTGTTTTCTGCTGTTTTTGGTTCCAGAAAGGCTGTTCGGGCAATATTCTCGGAATTGGATGAAATCAACGCCAAACTTCCTATTTTTCCCGGAAGCATCCAGAACACCGAAGAGGAGTCGGAGGAGAGCCAGGGGGCCACCACACAGGTGGGCCGCGCGGGCCACACCCTGGCCGCGCCGGCCTGGTGTGGGGCCACCCTGTCGCCCCTCCTGCGCCGCCTCTTCGCCTATATAAGTCCTTTCAACCTAAAAACGCGATACCTTTTGACGAAACTCCAGAAAGACTCCAGGGGTGCCGCCGCCATCACGAAACTCCAATTCGGGGGACAGAAGTCTCTGTTCCGGCACCCTGCCGGGACGGGGAAGTGCCCCCGGAAGCCATTGATACGTCTCCGACGTATCGATAATTTCTTATGTTCCATGCCACATTATTGATGATTTCTACATGTTATATGCACACTTTATGTCATATTCGTGCATTTTCTGGAACTAACCTATTAACAAGATGCCGAAGTGCCGGTTCTCGTTTTCTGCTGTTTTTGGTTTCGGAAATCCTAGTAACGAAATATTCTCGGAATCGGACGAAATCAAGACCCGGGTTCCTATTTTTCCCGGAACCATCCGGAACACCCGAGAGCCGCCAGAGGGAAGCCCTAGGGGCCCCACACCACACCCTGGCGCGGCCAGAGGGGGGGCCGCGCCGCCCTATGGTGTGGTGGCCCCAGGCCCCCTCCGAGGCTGCCCTTCCGCCTATTTAAAGCCTCTGTCGCGAAAACCCTATTACGTTGGACGAAACCCACAGAAACCTTCCAGAGCCGCCGCCATCGCGAAGCCAAGATCTGGGGGACAGGAGTCTCTGTTCCGGCACGCCGCCGGAACGGGGAAGTGCCCCCGCAAGGCTTCTCCATCGACACCGCTGCCATCTCCACCGCCATCTTCATCACCGCTGCTGCTCCCATGAGGAGGGAGTAGTTCTCCATCGAGGCTCGGGGCTGTACCGGTAGCTATGTGGTTCATCTCTCTCCTATGTGCTTCAATACAATAATCTCATGAGCTGCCTTACATGATTGAGATTCATATGATGATGCTTGTAATCTAGATGTCATTATGCTAGTCAAGTGAGTTTTACTTATGTGATCTCCGGAGACTCCTTGTCCCACGTGTGTAAAGGTGACAGTGTGTGCACCGTGTGGGTCTCTTAGGCTATATTTCACATAATACTTATTCATTGTTATGAATGGCGTAGTGAAGTGCTTATTTATATCTCTTTATGATTGCAATGTGTGTTTGTATCATAATTTATCTATGTGCTACTCTAGTGATGTTATTAAAGTAGTTTTATTCCTCCTGCACGGTGTAATGGTGACAGTGTGTGCATCCGTGTTAGTACTTGGCGTAGGTTATGATTGTGATCTCTTGTAGATTATGAAGTTAACTATTGCTATGATGGTATTGATGTGATCTATTCCTCCTACATAGTGTGAAGGTGACAGTGTGCATGCTGTGTTAGTACTTGGTTTAGTCGTGTTGATCTTTCATGCACTCTAAGGTTATTTAAATATGAACATTGAATTGTGGAGCTTGTTAACTCCGGCATTGAGGGTTCGTGTAATCCTACGCACTGGTGTTCATCATCCAACAAAAGAGTGTAGAGTATCCATTTATCTATTCTGTTATGTGATCAAAGTTGAGAGTGTCCACTAGTGAAAGTCTATTCCCTAGGCCTTGTTCCTAAATACTGCTATCGCTGCTTGTTTATTGTTTCTATCTGCGTTACTACTGCTACCATATTACCACCATCAACCACACGCCGACAAGCTATTTTACGGCGCCATTACTACTCGCTCATATTCATTCATACCACCTGTATTTCACTATCTCTTCGCCGAACTAGTGCACCTATTAGGTGTGTTGGGGACACAAGAGACTTCTTGCTTTGTGGTTGCGGGGTTGCATGAGAGGGATATCTTTGACCTCTTCCTCCCCGAGTTCGATAAACCTTGGGTGATCCACTTAAGGGAAACTTGCTGCTGTTCTACAAACCTCTCGCTCTTGGAGGCCCAACACTGTCTACAAGAATAGAAGCTCCCGTAGACATCAAGCTATTTTCACGGCGCCGTTGCCGGGGAGGAAAGGTAAAAGGTACTCACACTCCGGATCTCGGCTACTAAGCTATTTTCGCCGTTGTAAGTACTCAAAGCTATTTCCTTTAGATCCTGCAATTGCATCTTTTTGTTTCTTGTTTACACTAGTTTGGCATAATGGACAAGAATGAGCTTCTTATTCTATTTCCTGATTTAAAACATGGATTGTTTGATGCGAAAATTAAAAAACCTATGAAATCTTATTTGCATGCTGGTAGTAATATTAGTATGAACGCTTTGAACACCATTGTTGATAATGATATAGAAAGTTCTAAGCTTGGGGAAGCTGGTTTTCATGATCTTTTTAGTCCCCCAAGCATTGAGGAGAAAATTTTCTTTGATGATACTTTGCCTCCTATTTATGATGATTATAATGATAGTGGTCTTTTGTTGCCACCTACTATGGAGAGTAAATTTTGTTGTGATTATACTATGCCTCCTACACTTGATGAGAATAATAATGATAGCTACTTTGTTGAATTTGCTCCCACTACAACTAATAAAATTGATTATGCTTATGTGGAGAGTAATAATTTTATGCATGAGACTCATGATAAGAATGCTTTATGTGATAGTTATATTGTTGAGTTTGCTCATGTTGCTACTGAAAGTTATTATGAGAGAGGAAAATATGGTTGTAGAAATTTTCATGTTACTAAAACACCTCTCTATGTGCTGAAATTTTTGAAGCTACACTTGTTTTATCTTCCTATGCTTGTCACTTTGCTCTTCATGAACTTGTTTATTTACAAGATTCCTATGCATAGGAAGCATGTTAGACTTAAATTTGTTTTTGAATTTGCCTCTTGATGCTCTCTTTTGCTTCAACTACTATTTCTTGCGAGTGCATCATTAAAACTGCTGAGCCCATCTTAATGGCTATAAAGAAAGAACTTCTTGGGAGATAATCCATGTGTTATTTTGCTACAGTACTTTGTTTTATATTTGTGTCTTGGAAGTTGTTAACTACTGTAGCAAACTCTCCTTATCCTAGTTTTGTGTTTTGTTCTGCCAAGTAAAGTCCTTGATAGAAAGGTTGATACTAGATTTGGATTACTGCGCAGTTCCAGATTTCTTTGCTGTCACGAATCTGGGTCTACCTTGCTGTAGGTAGCTCAGAAAATTAAGCCAATTTACGTGAATGATCCTCAGATATGTACGCAACTTTCATTCAATTTGGGCATTTTCATTTGAGCAAGTCTGGTGGCCTAATAAAATCCATCTTTACGGACTGTTCTGTTTTGACAGATTCTGCCTTTTGTTTCGCATTGCCTCTTTTGCTATGTTGGATGAATTTCTTTGATCCATTAATGTCCAGTAGCTTTATGCAATGTCCAGAAGTGATAAGAATGATTGTGTCACCTCTGAACATGTGAATTTTTATTATGCACTAACCCTCTAATGAGTTGTTTCGAGTTTGGTGTGGAGGAAGTTTTCAAGGATCAAGAGAGGAGTATGATACAATATGATCAAGGAGAGTGAAAGCTCTAAGCTTGGGGATGCCCGGTGGTTCACCCCTGCATATTCTAAGAAGACTCAAGCGTCTAAGCTTGGGGATGCCCAAGGCATCCCCTTCTTCATCGACAACATTATCAGGTTCCTCCCCTGAAACTATATTTTTATTCCGTCACATCTTATGCACTTTGCTTGGAGCGTCGGTTTGTTTTTGTTTTTTTGTTTTGTTTGAATAAAATGGATCCTAGCATTCACTTTGTGGGATAGAGACACGCTCCGCTGTAGCATATGGACAAGTATGTCCTTAGGCTCTACTCATAGTATTCATGGCGAAGTTTCTTCTTCGTTAAATTGTTATATGGTTGGAATTGGAAAATACTACATGTAGTAATTCTAAAAGGTCTTGGATAATTTGATACTTGGCAATTGTTGTGCTCATATTTAAGCTCTTGCATCATATACTTTGCATCCATTAATGAAGAAACACTTAGAGCTTGCTAATTTGGTTTGCATATTTGGTTTCTCTAGAGTCTAGATAACATCTAGTATTGAGTTTTGAACAACAAGGAAGACGGTGTGGAGTCTTATAGTGTTTACAATATGTCTTTTATGTGAGTTTTGCTGCACCGTTCATCCTTGTGTTTGTTTCAAATAACCTTGCTATCCTAAACCTTGTATCGAGAGGGAATACTTCTCATGCATCCCAAATCCTTGAGCCAACCACTATGCCATTTGTGTCCACCATACCTACCTACTACATGGTATTTCTCCGCCATTCCAAAGTAAATTGCTTGAGTGCTACCTTTAAAATTCCATCATTCACCTTTACAATATATAGCTCATGGGACAAATAGCCTAAAAACTATTGTGGTATTGAATATGTACTTATGCACTTTATCTCTTATTAAGTTGCTTGTTGTGCGATAACCATGCTTCTGAGGACGCCATCAACTATTCTTTGTTGAATATCATGTGAGTTGCTATGCATGTCCGTCTTGTCCGAAGTAAGAGAGATCTACCACCTTAATGGTTGGAGCATGCATATTGTTAGAGAAGAACATTGGGCCGCTAACTAAAGCCATGATTCATGGTGGAAGTTTCAGTTTTGGACACATATCCTCAATCTCATATGAGAATAATAATTGTTGCAACATGCTTATGCATTAAAGAGGAGTCCATTATCTGTTGTCCATGTTGTCCCGGTATGGATGTCTAAGTTGAGAATAATCAAAAGCGAGAAATCCAAAATGCGAGCTTTCTCCTTAGATCTTTGTACAGGCGGCATGGAGGTACCCCATTGTGACACTTGGTAAAAACATGTGCATTGCAAAGATCCGGTAGTCCAAGCTAATTAGGACAAGGTGCGGGCACTATTAGTATACTATGCATGAGGCTTGCAACTTGTAAGATATAACTTTCATAACTCATATGCTTTATTACTACCGTTGACAAAATTGTCTCATGTTTTCAAAATAAAAGCTCTAGCACAAATATAGCAATCGATGCTTTCCTCTTTGAAGGACCATTCTTTTTTACTTTTATGTTGAGTCAGTTCACCTATCTCTCTCCACCTCAAGAAGCAAACACTTGTGTGAACTGTGCATTGATTCCTACATACTTGCATATTGTACTTGTTATATTACTCTATGTTGACTATTATCCATGAGATATACATGTTACAAGTTGAAAGCAACCGCTGAAACTTAATCTTCCTTTGTGTTGCTTCAATACCTTTACTTTGATTTATTGCTTTATGAGTTAACTCTTATGCAAGACTTATTGATACTTGTCTTGAAGTACTATTCATGAAAAGTCTTTGCTTTATGATTCACTTGTTTACTCATGTCATTACCATTGTTTTGATCGCTGCATCCACTACATATGTTTACAAATAGTATGATCAAGGTTATGATGGCATATCACTTCAGAAATTATCTTTGTTATCGTTTTACCTGCTCGGGACGAGCAAAACTAAGCTTGGGGCATATGTAGTGGATCTATCTGTAATACTCTATGTTGATACGTCTCCGACGTATCGATAATTTCTTATGTTCTATGCCATATTATTGATGATACCTACATGTTTTATGCACACTTTATGTCATATTCGTGCATTTTCTGGAACTAACCTATTAACAAGATGCCGAAGTGTCGGTTCTCGTTTCTACGCTGTTTTTGGTTTCAGAAATCCTAGTAACGAAATATTCTCGAAATTGGACGAAATCAAGTCCCAGGGTCCTATTTTGCCACGAACCTTCCAGAAGACCGAAGAGCATACGAAGTGGGGCCACGAGGGGCCACCACCATAGGGCGGCGCGGCCCAGGTCTTGGCCGCGCCGACCTGTGGTGTGGGGCCCCCGTGTGGCCCCCCACGTCGCCCTTCCGCCTACTTAAAGCCTTCGTCGCGAAACCCCTGAGGCGAAAAACCACGATACGGAAAACCTTACTGAGACGCCGCCGCCGCCGATCCCATCTCGGGGGATTCCGGAGATCTCCTCCGGCACCCTGCCGGAGAGGGGATTCATCTCCCGGAGGACTCTACACCACCATGGTCGCCTCCGGAGTGATGAGTGAGTAGTTCACCCCTGGACTATGGGTCCATAGCAGTAGCTAGATGGTTGTCTTCTCCTCATTGTGCTTCATTGTCGGATCTTGTGAGCTGCCTAACATGATCAAGATCATCTATCCGTAATACTCTATGTTGTGTTTGTCGGGATCCGATGGATAGAGAATACCATGTTATGTTAATTATCAAGTTATTACATATGTGTTTTTTATGATCTTGCATGCTCTCCGTTACTAGTAGAGGCTCTGGCCAAGTTTTTGCTTTTAACTCCAAGAGGGAGTATTTATGCTCGATAGTGGGTTCATGCCCGCATTGACACTCAGGACGATGTGAGAAAGTTCTAAGGTTGTGTTGTGCTTGTTGCCACTAGGGATAAAACATTGGCGCTATGTCCGAGGATGTAGTTGTTGATTACATTACGCACCATACTTAATGCAATTGTCTCGTTGCTTTGCAACTTAATACTTGGAAGGGGTTCGAACGATAACTCTGAAGGTGGACTTTTTAGGCATAGATGCAGTTGGATGGCGGTCTATGTACTTTGTCGTAATGCCCAATTAAATCTCACTATACTTATCATGTCATGTATGTGCATTGTTATGCTCTCTCTATTTGTCAATTGCCCGACTGTAATTTGTTCACCCAACATGCTTTTATCTTATGGGAGAGACACCTCTAGTGAACTGTGGACCCCGGTCCATTCTTTTAATACTGAAATACAAATCTTCTGCAATACTTGTTTCTACTGTTTTCTCTGCAAACAATCATCTTCCACACAATACGGTTAACCCTTTGTTACGAGCAAGCCGGTGAGATTGACAACCTCACTCGTTTCGTTGGGGCAAAGTACTTTGGTTGTATTGTGCAGGTTCCACGTTGGCGCCGGAATCTCCGGTGTTGCGCCGCACTACATCCCGCCGCCATCAACCTTCAACGTGCTTCTTGACTCCTACTGGTTCGATTAAACCTTGGTTTCTAACTGAGGGAAACTTGCCGCTGTGCGCATCACACCTTCCTCTTGGGGTTCCCAACGGACGTGTCAACTACACGCATCAAGTTGCCACTAGTGTAGATAGCTGGGAACCCCGGTCCATCTTTCATCATCATATACTCGTTCTACATGTCATTGGAAGTAGTATCAACTATCTTCTGGTGCCATTGCTCCTGTGTTACTATTACTGCTGCTGTGTTACCGTTACTACTGCTCTCATATCACTGCTACTTTCACATCACCCCTGTTGCTAGTGCTTTTCCAGGCGCAGCTGAATTGACAACTCAGTTGTTAAGGCTTATAAGTATTCTTTACCTCCCCTTGTGTCGAATCAATAAATTTGGGTTTTACTTCCCTCGAAGACTGCTGCGATCACCTATACTTGTGGGTTATCAAGACTGTTTTCTGGCGCCGTTGCCGGGGAGGCATAGCTCTACTCATAAGTTCACCTGGGGAGTACACTACACCTCTCTCTCTATTTTATTTTACTTTGTTTTGCTTAGTTTACTTTTGCCTAGTTTATTTGTGCTTAGTTTATTTCTGTCTTGTTTTATTTTTCTTAGTTTACTTTTGTCTAGTTTCTTTTTGTCTTGTTTTACTTTTCTCATATACCCAAAAATCCATAAAAATTTGAAAAACCTAAAAATTAAAAACTGCTGTTATGGGAGAACCCATAACCTACTTGGAGCTTATAGAATATTATAATAATTATAGAGAATCAAGAGCGGGAAAAGTGATGAGTGATGTGATAGAAAAATTGAATACAATTTCTAAAATCTTGCTTAAACGCCATGATATAAACTGTTGCTCTCAACAGGACACTAAACATCTTAAATTTCAATGTGGCTTTAGTGAGGAATTTTTAATTAAGAACTATAATCGGAATAGCTATATTCATTTTGGGTTTGAAGAGGTAGAGCAATTTGTCATATTTATGGGAGCCTCCGAGATAGAATCCTTCATGGTTAAAAATTATGAAACTTGTGTTGTTTGTAAGGACCTTAAAGATTATGTCTCTTCTATCCTTAATTTTTGCAATGAAATTTACACTGATAATCCTTATATCATTGATTATAAAGAGAGACTCATTAATGCACAAGAATTCACTCACAATTTGCAGGGACCCGTGGAAGAAGAAATTGATGAACCTGAAAGCTCATTGGATGAAAAAGAGGAGGAAATTGATGAACCTGAAAGCTCATTGGATGAAAAAGAAGAGGAGAGTGATGAACAAAAGGAGGAAGAATGGATTAGCTACCCATGACATAGGCATCCCAAATGGGCCTGCCGGAAATAATACCCGGGGTTTATTGAAGGCCCACTATCCGAAGAATAAGAAGATTGGAGAGCCCAAGATATATTAAGGAAAGTAGAGTTGTAATAGGAAGTATTGTTTGTAATCTGGCGGGATGAGTTAGAAACCGTCCCGAACTCTGTAACTTGTACGAAACGAAACCCTCGGCTCCACCTCCTATATAAAGGGGGAGTCGAGGGGCGAAGAGATCATCGAATCATTGTTCACAAACCCTAGTTTTCATAATCGTCGAGTACTTTTCGGCTGAAACCTTCGAGATCTACTTGCCCTCTACTTCTAACTAAACCCTAGCCTATAATCCGTAGGCATTGACAAGTTAATCCCTTGTCAATTGGCGCCGTCTGTGGGAACTAGCGGCGTAAGGATCTGATCTCGATGGCACGTTCAAGGTCTTCGACATCGTCAACCGGAAGCAACACTATGGATCGAGGTAAACAGATCGCTGCTGGTCTTGTTGATTTTGTTCCTCACCCACCCTCCCGTTTGGATGCATATGTGTATCTGGCGGAGCCCATGGAGATGACGTTCAGAAGGTTTCACTTTCGTGTCGAGAAGGAAGGATCGTATCGTGTCGAAATTCTGATTTCGTCGGGATCGTCGGCGGTCGATTCCGATTTTTCAAGCTATGCATCGTCAACCGAGTCAGAAGAAGAAACTTCGGCAACACATTACGTCGGCACCGAGCAAGAGAGAAACTCGCCAAGATCTTCAGCGACACATCGTTTGAGTCATCTGCGGACTCATATATAAGCGATGGCTCAAGCAATGTCGACAGTTACGACTTCATCGACAAATCCATCACAGTGGGCAAGGTCTTCATCAATCTCAACAATGATGTCACCAAACCCAACATAGATGTGAGTACGAAATATCATCAGATTTATGCTATCGAAAATCAAGAAGAAACATCGGAGGCTTTCGACGATTTGGGTAATCCCTATGTCGATCCCTCAGATCTAAGGAGAGGTATGGGCACTAAATATGACGGGCCCGCACCACGTGTCAGAGTTCAACTTCCACAAGCAGCTTGGGATAGAGCCGCAAAAGCTTTAGATGGTTCGGAGCCAATGACGACAACGGCTACGGCTCAAGAACTGCAAGCTTATCAATATAGGCTCGCACGAGCTGCCAGAGAAATAGAAAAACAGACAGCTGAGTTGAACAGGAGAAAGGAGGCAGCTTCTGCATCCAGCAGGAGAAGGGCAGATCTAAGTCGACAATCTAGAATTTCGGATGATAGACACAGGGAGGCTCGGAACAGAGGAAGATCAAGGTTACAACACATACCCGAAGCAGAAAGAGAGCACTTGGTTCAAAACCTCGACATGTCCTTTATGTCGATAGACACAAGAGGAAACATTATCCCTAAGACACCAGAAGCTGGGTATATGGCGACACAAGCTTACATCCTCGCATCTAGGCCACCCCCAGGAGACCCAAGGGAAACATTATACAATATGGCGTTAGCAGGGGTTGGAGCTATGGGGACAGCGTTTGTATCAACGCCTCCCGAAGGAGCGGCAAGGCAAAATAGTCCACGACCTGCAGCAGCAACGGCGGCAGTTCCTGAAGGACCAAGCGGAGCAAGAGATACAGGAGCACAAGCAAGGGTCGATAGAGCGAGGCAAAGCAGAAGGGATCATCGGCAATCCCCGGAGCTTAACGACGAGGATATGTGCGGCCTGCCTGTTGACCGCCAAAACCCACCGTCGGGCAGCGACAGTCAGCACTAGTAGAGCCGGGAAGAGCCTAGAGCTGCGGCTGGCTGAGACCCCTCCGAGCGACGGCCCGCAATGCTCTTCTGGTCACACGCGGCGATGCGAAGTGCAGGGCGTGCCACCTGACCTATACCGGTC
>NC_061508.1:100953976-100981956 GCF_022539505.1 Lolium rigidum | reverse complement strand
TGGAATCCACCACCTTGGCCGGCCAAGGAAGAAGGAAAGGGGGGAGTCCCACTCCCCCTAGGTTTCACCCTTTGGTAAGTTTTGAGTTGGACTCTTATTCGAATCTTTGGGCTAACCCTTGGGGTTCCACCTATATAATGAGGGAGAGAGGGAGGGGGCTGATACATCTCAAACGTATCTATAATTTCTTATGTTCCATGCTTGTTTTATGACAATACCTACATGTTTTGTTCACACTTTATATCGTTTTGATGCGTTTTCCGGAACTAACCTATTGACAAGATGCCGAAGTGCCGGTTCTCGTTTTCTCGCTGTTTTTGGTTTCAGAAATCCTAGTAAGGAAATATTCTCGGAATTGGACGAAATCAACGCCCAGCATCTTATAATTCCACGAAGCTTCCAGAACACCGGAGAGGCACCAGATGGGAGCCCTGGTGGCCCCACACGTGTGGGCGGCGCGGCCAAGGAGCCAGGCGCGCCCCCTACTGTGTGGGTCCCCCGTAGCCCTTCCGACTCCGCCTCTTCGCCTATTTAAAGCTCCCTGACCTAAAACATCGATACGGAAAAGCCACGGTACGAGAAACCTTCCAGAGCCGCCGCCATCACGAAGCCAAGATCTGGGGGACATGAGTCTCTGTTCCGGCACGCCGCCGGGATGGGGAAGTGCCCCCGGAAGGCTTCTCCATCAACACCACCGCCATCTTCATCAACGCTGCTGTCTCCCATGAGGAGGGAGTAGTTCTCCATCGAGGCTAAGGGCTGTACCGGTAGCTATGTGGTTAATCTCTCTCCCATGTACTTCAATACAATGATCTCATGAGCTGCCTTACATGATTGAGATCCATATGATGAGCTTTGTAATCTAGATGTCGTTATGCTATTCAAGTGGATTTTACTTATGTGATCTCCGGAGACTCCTTGTCCCACGTGTGTAAAGGTGACAGTGTGTGCACCGTGTGGGTCTCTTAGACTATATTTCACAGAATACTTGTTCACTGAGTTATGATTTGAGTTGGATGTCTCTATGAAATTGTGGTGTGTTAGTACCTCCTATGAATGCTCAAAGTGACAGCGTGGGGTGTTCATTAGTACTTGGGAATACATCTTTAAGGTTTGCCTACATGATGAATTAGAGTTCGTTATCTTGCCAGAGAGTAATTCGGAATAGCATAGTGAAGTGCTTATTTATATCCCATTATGATTGCAATGTTGAGAGTGTCCACTAGTGAAAGTATGATCCCTAGGCCTTGTTTCCAAATACTGCAATCATCGCTTGTTTACTGTTTCTATCGCATCTTTACTTCCTGCAATATTACTACCATCAATCGCACGCCAGACAAGCTATTTTACGGCACCATTACTACTGCTCATATTCATTCATACCACTTGTATTTCACTATCTCTTCGCCGAACTAGTGCACCTATACATCCGACAAGTGTATTAGGTGTGTTGGGGACACAAGAGACTTCTTGTATCGTGATTGCGGGGTTGCTTGAGAGGGATATCTTTGACCTCTTCCTCACCGAGTTCGATAAACCTTGGGTGATCCACTTAAGGGAAACTTGCTGTCTGTTCTACAAACCTCTTGCTCTTGGAGGCCCAACACTGTCTACAAGAATAGAAGCACCCGTAGACATCAAGCACTTTTACAGGCGCCGTTGTCGGGGAGGAAAGGTAAAGGCACTCACACTCCGGTCCCGGGTAACTAACTACTTTTCTCGTTGCCGTTGTGTGTGTGCTCGAAGCTATTTCCTTTAGATCCTGCAATTGCATCTTTTTGTTTCTTGTTAAACACTAGTAAGGCATAATGGAAAACATCTGTGAGCTTTTTAAACTATTTCCTGAGTCAAGACATGAATGGTTTAATGCGAAAATTAAAAAACCTATGGAACCTTATTTGCATGCTAGTAGTAATATTAGTATGAACGCTTTGAACACCATTGTTTATAATAATATAGAAAATTCTAAGCTTGGGGAGGTCGGTTTTGATGAAAATGATCTCTTTAGCCCTCCGGGTATTGAGGAGAAAGTTTATGTTGATTATGATATGCCTCCCATTTATGATGATTATAATGATAGTGGTCTTTTGGTGCCGCCTACTATGGAGAGTAAATTTTATTATGATTATACTATGCCTCCTACACTTGATGAGAATAATAATGATAGCTACTTTGTTGAATTTGCTCCCACTACAATTAATAAGAATGACTATGCTTATGTGGAGAGTAATAATTTTATGCATGTAGCTCATGATAAGAATGTTTCATGTGATAGTTATATTGTTGAATTTGTTCATGATGCTACTGAAAGTTATTATGAGAGAGGGAAACATGGTTATATGCATCTTAATAATATTAAGTTTCCCCTCTTTATGTTGAGAATCTTGAAGTTGCACTTGTTTTATCTTTCTATGCTGGTTGCATTATGCTTCATGAATTTGTTTATGTACAAGATTCCTATGCATAGGAAGTGGGTTAGACTTAAAAGAGTTTCTTATTTGCTTCTTGATGCTCTCTTTTGCTTCAACTCTTATTTCTTGCGAGTGCATCATTAAAATTGCTGAGCCCATCTTAATGGCTATAAAGAAAGAACTTCTTGGGAGATAACCCATGTCTTTATTTTGCTACTGTTTTATTGTGTCTTGGAAGTTGTTACTACTGTAGCAACCTCTCCTTATCTTATTTTATTGCATTGTTGTGCCAAGTAAGGTCTTTGATAGTAAAGTCAATACTAGATTTGGATTACTGCGCGAGAAACAGATTTCTTCTTCGTCACGAATTTGGGCAGGGTTCTCTCGTAGGTAACTCGAGAAAATTTGCCAATTTACGTGTGTGATCCTCGGATATGTACGCAACTTTCATTCAATTTGAGCATTTTCATCTGAGCAAGTCCAGTGCCTCTAAAAAATTCGTCTTTACGGACTGTTCTGTTTTGACAGATTCTGCCTTTTATTTCGCATTGCCTCTTTTGCTATGTTGAATGGATTTCTTTGTTCTATTAACTTCCAGTAGCTTTGGGCAATGTCCAGAAGTGTTAAGAATGATTATGTCACCTCTGAATATATGAATTTTCAATTATGCACTAACCCTCTAATGAGTTTGTTTCGAGTTTGGTGTGGAGGAAGTTTTCAAGGGTCAAGAGAGGAGGATGATACAATATGATCAAGAAGAGTGAAAAGTCTAAGCTTGGGGATGCCCCCGTGGTTCATCCACTGCATATTTTAAGAAGACTCAAGCATCTAAGCTTGGGGATGCCCAAGGCATCCCCTTCTTCATCGACAACTTATCAGGTCACCTCTAGTGAAACTATATTTTTATTCAGTCACATCTTATGTACTTTACTTGGAGCGTCTGTGTGCTTTTATTTTCGTTTTGTCATTTTCATTCTCTGAATAAATTCATGTTTGTGTGGGAGAGAGACACGCTCCGCTGTTGCGTATGAACGCATGTGTTCTTAGCTTTACTCTTAATGTTCATGGCGAAGGTCGAAAACCGCTTCGTTAATTGCTATTTGGTTGGAAACAGAAAATGCTTCATGTGGTAATTGGTATAATGTCTTGAATAATTTGATACTTGGCAATTGTTGTGCTCATATGGATCATGTTTAAGCTCTTGCATCATGTACTTTGTACCCATTAATGAAGAACTACATAGAGCTTGTTAAAATTTGGTTTGCATGATTGTTCTCTAGAGTCTAGATATTTTCTGGTTAAGGTGTTTGAACAACAAGGAAGACGATGTAAAGTCTTATAATGCTTACAATATGTTCATATGTGAGTCTTGCTGCACCGTTTTATACTTGAGTTTGCTTCAAACAACCTTGCTAGCCTAGCCTTGTATTGAGAGGAATTCTTCTCGTGCATCCAAATCCTTGAGCCAAAAACTATGCCATTTGTGTCCACCATACCTACCCACTACATGGTATTTCTCTGCCATTCCAAGCAAATACTTCATGTGTTACCTTTAAACAATTCAAAAGCTATTATCTCTTATTTGTGTCAATGTTTTATAGCTCATGAGGAAGTATGTGGTGTTTATCTTTCGATCTTGTCATTTACTTTTGACAGACTTTCACCAATGGACTAGTGGCATATCCGCTTATCCAATAATTTTGCAAAAAGAGCTGGCAATGGGGTGCCCAGCCCCAATTAATTACAACTTGCATTAATAATTCTCTTCACATGCTTTGCCCTGATCTATCAGTAAGCAACTTAATTTTGCAAACAGACACTCCTCCATGGTATGTGAATGTTGGAAGGCACCCGAGGATTCGGTTAGCCATGGCTTGTGTAAGCAAAAGGTTGGGAGGAGTGTCATCTATAAATAATAAAACTAAAATACATGTGTAAACAAAAGAGAAGAGGGATGATCTACCTTGCTGGTAGAGATAACGTCCTTCATGGGAGCCGCTCTTGAAAGTCTGGTTGATAAGGTAGTTAGAGTACCCATTACCATTCGTTGACAACAACAAACACCTCTCAAAACTTTACTTTTATGCTCTCTATATGATTTCAAAACTTAAAAAGCTCTAGCACATGATTTAATCCACTGCTTCCCTCCGTGAAGGGCCATTCTTTTACTTTATGTTGAGTCGGTTTACCCACTTCTTTCTATCTTAGAAGCAAACACTTGTGTCAAGCTGTGTGCATTGATTCTTACATGTTTACCTATTGCACTTGTTATATTGCTTTATGTTGACAACTATCCATGAGATATACATGTTACAAGTTGAAAGCAATTGCTGAAACTTAATCATCCTTTGTGTTGCTTCAATACCTTCTACTTTGAATCTATTGCTTTATGAGTTAACTGTTATGCAAGTCTTATTGATGCTCTTGAAAGTACTATTCATGAAAAGTCTTTGCTACATGATTCAGTTGTTTAGTCATTATCTTTACTATCACTTCATTCACTTCATATGCTTTACAATAGTATTGATCAAGATTATGTTGGTAGCATGTCACTTAAGAAATTATCATTGTTATCGTTTACCTACTCGAGGGTGTCGAGGGTGCTCCTCGGCAATGCCCTCCGATAGGGGCTTAGGGTTGATGGAATCCTGCAAGCTGACATGAGACATCGGTTCACAGACAAGCGGGGAGAGCGATTTACCCAGGTTCGGGGCCCTCGATGAGGTAAAACCCGCCTGTCTGTTCTTGATTATGATGATAATGGGTTACAATGGGGTGCCGAATAGTTCGGCTGAGATCTCGTCGAGATAGCTAAGTGCTAGGGTAACCTAGGTCTAGGCTTCTGTTGGCTAAGATCGCTAAGATTGATTGTGTCCCTCGTTAGCCCCTCTCCTGGCCTTTATATTGGAGGCCAGGTCTCGAGAGGTCTACTCGAGTACGACTAGGTTTACAACAGATCTACTTCTAAACTTTCCTTGTTCGGCTCCTTCCGTGTCTTGTACTTCAAGGAACCTTCCGTTGCACCGTCCTAGTGGCCCATCTTGCCATCGAGTGCCTTCATGGGCCTCCGAGCTGGACCGTATAGGGTAGAGCAACATTGGTTACCCGAAGGGTAATGCCCACGTCAGTAGCCCCCGAGTGTCTAGCCGAACATAGTTCGGGTAGAGACTGAAGCATGTCTTCTTCCGACGTCCTTCTCCTTGATCATTCTTGTTTTCCTTCCGTCTTCAACGTTTTCTTCTATCGGATGCGCGTCAGCGCTCCCGATGGGAGTAGCCCCCGAGTCTAGGTGCGGATGCTTGCAATCCGTGCGTAGACTCAAGTTGCACTACTCAATCATTTTTCTCTGCCGAAGTTTTTCTGCAAGTCTTTGTAGGTCATCCGATATATTTTCCTTATGCAAGGGATAATGAATAACGTGCCCAGCTTTTGCTAGTTAACCGCCGACGGCAAAACAACGTTACCCTACACAGAATCAGGTCCCCGGGCATGATCCTGGAGTGCGAAAAAAGTTCTGTCGGGTGCGCGTCCAGCGCTCCCGATGGGAGTAGCCCCCGAGTCTGGGCACGGGCGCTTGCGTCCGGGTGCAGGCTTGAGTCAAGTTTTTCCTTCGAGTCCTTATTCTGTCGGGTGCGCGTCCAGCGCTCCCGATGGGAGTAGCCCCCGAGTCTAGGTGCAGATGCTTCACAGTCTGTGCATAGACTCAAATTGAGCATCCGATAGCTTTTTATTCCTTCGTATGCGATTCCACATGACGTCATTGATGATGTTTTTCTGACACCTTGATTCTGACTGATAAGACGCGACCCGCCGGCCCTTTTTTCGAGCAATTCTTGCTCCTCTTACATAGTTACCGAGGCATCTCTGTAGGATAACGTTGCATAGAAAACAAAAAATTTCCTACCGCGAGAACGCAATCCAAGCCAAGATGCTATCTAGAAGATGGGAGCAACGAGGGGATGAACGAGACTAACCCTTGAAGATTTCCAAAGCCTACGAGAGTAGGCTCTCATTGCTGCGGTAGACGATCACTTGCCGCTTACAAAAGCGCGTAGAAGATCTTGACGGTGCCACCATCGGGCAGCACCTCCGTACTCGGTCACACGTTCGGTGTTGATGAAGACGACGTCCTTCTCCCCGTTCCAGCGGGCAGCGGAAGTAGTAGCTCCTCCTTGACTCCGGCAGCACGATGGCGTGGTGGCGGTGGCGATGGAGAACTCCAGCGGAGCTTCACTAAGCGTGCGGGAGAGGTGGAGGAGAGAGGGGGCAGCTAGGGTTTGGGAGAGGGGGTGGCCGGCCTCAAGGGGTGCGGCCAGCTTGGTGGCTTGTAGTGGCCGGCCCCCTCCCCTATGCCCCTCATTATATAGGTGGAACCCCAAGAGTTGGTCTACAAGTCTTCGAATAAGACCCCAAACCAAAACCTTCCATATGACATGAAACCTACCCAAGCTAGGACTCCCACTAGAGGTGGGATTCCCACCTTCCCTTGGGAGGGTGGCCGGCCACCTTAGGTGGAGTCCACCTGGGACTCCACCCCTTAGGGTTGGCCGGCCATGGTGGTGGAGTCCCTCCGGGACTCCGCCTTCCAAAGTGATTTCTTTCGGACTTTTCTAGAACCTTCTAGAACCTTCCATAAATGCACCGGATCATTTTCAAACACATAAAATGACTTCCTATATATGAATCTTATTCTCCGGACCATTCCGGGACTCCTCGTGATGTCCGGGATCTCATCCGGGACTTCGAACAAATATTCGAACTCCATTCCATTTCAAGTTCTACCATTTCAACATCAAACCTTAAGTGTGTCACCCTACGGTTCGTGAACTATGTGGACATGGTTGAGTACTCTCTCCGACCAATAACCAATAGCGGGATCCGGAGATCCATAATGGCTCCCACATATTCAACGATGACTTTAGTGATCGAATGAACCATTCACATACGATACCGATTCCCTTTGTCACGCGATATTTTACTTGTCCGAGGTTTGATCATCGGTATCACTCTATACCTTGTTCAACCTCGTCTCCTGACAAGTACTCTTTACTCGTACCGTGGTATGTGTTCTCTTATGAACTTATTCATATGCTTGCAAGACATTAGACGACATTCCACCGAGAGGGCCCCGAGTATATCTATCCGTCATCGGGATGGACAAATCCCATTGTTGATCCATATGCCTCAACTCATACTTTCCGGATACTTAATCCCACCTTTATAACCACCCATTTACGCAGGTGGCGTTTGATGTAATCAAAGTACCTTTCCGGTATAAGTGATTTACATGATCTCATGGTCATAAGGACTAGGTAACTATGTATCGAAAGCTTATAGCAAATAACTTAATGACGTGATCTTATGCTACGCTTAATTGGGTGTGTCCATTACATCATTCATATAATGACATAACCTTGTTATTAATAACATCCAATGTTCATGATCACGAAACCATGATCATCTATTAATCAACAAGCTAGTTTATACAAGAGGTTTTACTAGGGACTCTTTGTTGTTCACATAACACACATGTATCAATGTTTCGGTTAATACAATTATAGCATGGTATGTAAACATTATCATAAACACAAAGATATATTATAATAACCATTTTATTATTGCCTCTTGGGCATATCTCCAACAGTCTCCCACTTGCACTAGAGTCAATAATCTAGTTTACATTTGTAAAGATATAACACCTTGGCCTTCCGGTGCTTTATCATGTTTTGTTCACAGGAGAGGTTTTAGTCAACGGATCTGACATGTTCAGAAACGTATGTATTTTGTAATTCATTTGCGTCTCAACGCATCACTCATTTCCAAATGAGTCGGCATTAAATATGTTTGGTCTTCTGGTGGAACCTTAATTCCGCGGTCTGAAATATGTCACTAATATTGTTACACACAATATAGCTTCAAAGTTCTGACTCTGTCGGAACTACACCAAGTTCTCAAAGAACCTCTTGACTTAACATCCTATGTCATTGTCAAAACAATGACATACTCTGCCTTCTTTTGTAGAATCCGTCACAATATTTAGAACTCTTCTAAATCTAGCATAGACAACTTCTATCTCATTGTGCTACCTTTTAAACAACACTTAGCCTAATTTGAGATTTGAATTTTATTTTTATATGTGATCAAACTAATATCGGTGCAACACTTTACAGCGATTTGTTTGTCATTACCCCATACAAAACTATGTATATATATCCTTAGTTCTTCTAAAGTACTCAAGGATATTCTTACTGTCGTCCAATGATCATCATATGAATCATTCTGGTATATGCTCATAACACTTTATAGCACAGGACATCGATTGTGTACATATTATTCGTGATCTATAATCACTCATGTGTTTTTACTCATTGAGTGTCAGATACACTCAAGTCTTGTTAAAACTTAACATGACAAGAATATTTTCTTAATATTTCTATATTGAACTATTTCAATATCTATTCTATGTACTTTGACTTAAACATATTATGTGTTTCAATCTATCTTCATAGATCTTGACACAAAATTTGTTTCTGTCTATATCCTTTCATTGAAATTAATTTCTCAATGAAACCTTTTAATCAAGTATATAATTACATCATTTATAACCAACTATATGTCATCTACATAAGTATTATAAATATGTCTCAGCGCTCCCACTTAATTTCTTGCAAATGCAAGCCTCTTCATCGTCTCTGATGAAATCAAAACGCTTTGACTATTTCATCTGGTGAAGATTCCAACTCCGTGATACTCACTTCATCCAATTGAAGTTTGTATACCTATCTAGTATTTCACGGACCAGCAAAAAACTCTTGGTTGTATCTTGTATACACCTTTAATACATACTTCTGATAAGTAATGTATTTTGCCATCCTACTAACATATCCCATAAAAGAAATATGTAGTGATTACTAGAATAATCCATATAGACTATAAGCATTGCTACGGAAGATCTAATCTTGTCGTAGTCAACTCTTTGAACTTTGTCGTAAACAACTTTTCGACAAGTCAAGTTTCTTTCAAGGATATTTCATCCAAGTCCATCAATTTTATAGATCCATTTACTTTCAAAAAGTATTCATCTATCTTGGATTTCATGGCGTATAGCCATTTTAACGGAGTCAGGGCCCATCATAACTTCTTTGTTTTGTAGTTGGTTTATCATTGTTCAAAATCAATCCTTTGTCCACAAATCATTTATTTGATCACAAAGTAAACCATACCTACAAGGTTCAATAAGTACTTCGATCTCCATGGCTAAAACACTTTGTAGTCATGGGAGCCATGATCGTCGTGGCCGCTTCGGAACCAATTCCAATGCTTGCGCTACTCGATCATTATGCTCGGGTTCATAAACCTTATCAAGTTCTATTGTCCTCCCACTCAAAAACTTCGCTAGAAAACAGTTTCTTGGAAATAAGCAAGTAACATTAACAAACACTTTTGTCTTTTACTTTATAGTGAAAAGAATTCCCAATCAATTCTTTGGGATAACCAACAAAGACATTCATCCGATTTTGGTTTTAAACTTATTTACTTTATGCTATGATTTCCAAAATTTAAGAAAGGACTATTAGGGTTCATACCCATGCCATAACTCGTATGGTGTCATTTCAACGGATCATGATGATGCTCTATTCAGTGTAAAAGCGGTAGTCTCTAAAGCATAATTCACAAAAATATAATGGCATCAATATTTTTATCTCATCATTGATCCAACAAGGTTTGGATACATCTCTCGGATACTCCATCATCATTATGTACTCCAAGAAACGTGAGTTGTAGAACTATTTCATAACTCTCTTAGATGTTCGCTAAAACTCGTAATTCAAATATTTTCCACCATGATCCAATCATAGATATTTGACTTTTCTATTACGATGATTTCCACTTCATGCTGAATTTTATTTGAATCCATTCAAATGTTTCAAACTTCTTCCTTATCGAATATATCCATATATATATACTCAATTCATTGTTTGAAGTTTTCATGAAGTAGAAGAATCTCCGCACACAACTATGTCTAGTGAAACACATACATCATCATGTATATTTCCACTAAGTTAGTTGCCCATTCAACTCTTGGCCTATGAACGGTATTTCAGTCATTCTCTTTAGAAAAGATTTGCAAGCACCAAACGATTCAAAAATCGAATGACTCCAAAAATCCATTTGCATGGAGTTCCTTCATGCGTTCCTTTCTAACATGACCTAAATGGCGGTTCCACAAATAAGTGGAATTCAAATCATTTGCCTTATGGCATTTTAGCGTCAGTGTTATGTATGTGTGTTTCACCATTAAGATTTATAATAACTTATCCATCGTACATGGAGTAATGTCATAATTTGAACAACTCATTGTTTTCATTTGACCGAGCAAAATAACAATTATTAAGTTCTTTATTATAAATTCTAAGGGCTAGATAGAATGCCAACGATGAACATAATAACACTTTATTTTTGTTCCAGACGTGCATTCCTATCATATTCCTTGTCAGTCACTTAGGCCATTGTATTCTTGTATTGCGTTGTTTTGTATGACACTTCATACCAACCAATATGGTACAAATACCCAAGAATTTCATTGTGTGACCAAATAAGGAATACATCCATAACATGTATATCATTTATATACACCTGAGCTAGACTTTCTAGACTTTTCTTTCTTTGTGCCAATAATCTTTTGTAGTTTCTCTTTTAGCTTTCCTCATTATTCAGAAAAACACTTCAACATCAATAACTTCTAGGTTTGTTGGTCAAATACCAATAACCTTGAGGTTCTTACTTTGAAGTTGATCATCATATGACAAGTGTTCCGGATTTCACTATTAGTAACTTTGTAATATGATGAACAATTTCACTCATAATTTTATCCATCATATCATGACGACTTTTCCGAGACCATGTCTGTACATGCTAGGCTCGTAAAGTTTAACCTCAGTATTCGCATGTGCAAATCTGGCTTGCACCCGTTGTATGCACACGTAGAATCTATAACACCCGATCATCACGTGATGCTTCAAAACGACGAGTCTTACCAACGGTGCATACTAAGGACGATCATTTCATGGATATGCGAATATCGTTAGTGCTCCACTGGTTTGGAGGATTGGGACGCCTTGCGTCTTCAAACTTCTTACATTCCCATAAAACTTATGAGTTTATGTAGTCTCACCAAATTATATTCTATCATCTTGAAATAAGGTCTTAGATATCACATATATCTCATACCTTGTTTATTTCTGAAAACTAAATTTTCAGCTCCTTACTTTTCAAACAGATTTGAACTTCAAGTTTCACGGAGACAAGATGATTTTAGGTACTAATTGAAACCATAGCTCTTTGAATCAACAATGTGAGGTTTACTAAAAGTTTGCAATAGGACTTAATCATTTCTTGATTCATTAACAATACGGTACCAGTCCGTAAAGTTACTAGTCAAATTTTAACAGTATTTCTATCTCAATTACAAGACTAGCGTATTGTAGAATACGGATGCCAATACTACAAAATTAATTCAAAATACTACTCAGACTATGTTTATGATAATTAGTTCATGTTTTAATCTAATTATTAATGAACTCCCACTTAATACAACATCCCTCATAGTTGTTAAGTGGTACACGATCCACATCCACTACACCAAAACCGATCATCACGTGAGATGATGTAGCTTCAATGGTGAACATCAACATGTTGATCATATCATCCATATGACTCGTGTTCAACCTTTCGGTTTCCGTTGTCCCGAGGCCATGTACGTACATGCTAGGCTCGTCAAGCAAACCCTAGTATTCCGCGTGTGCAACATGGCTTACACCCGTTGTATGTGAACGTTGAGTCTATCACATCCGATCATCACGAGATGCTTCGAAACGATGAAGCTGTACAGCGGTGCATACGAGGGAGAACACTTTATTATCTTGATATTAATGTGAGGGATCATCTTATAATGCTACCGTCGCGATCTAAGCAAAATAAGATGCATAAAGGATTAACATCACATGCAATTCATATGTGATATGATATGGCCCTTTAATCTTTGCGCCTTCGATCTTTATCTCCAAAGCACGGACATGATCTCCATCATCAACGGGCATGATCTCCATCATCGTCGGCGTAGCGTCAAGGTCCATGGCGCCGTCTTCATGGTTGTTCACCTCATGTAGCAACTATTACAACTATTTTGAAATACTACTCAACATGAAATTTAAAGACAACCATAAGGCTCCTGCCGTTTGCCACAATACAATAATGATCATCTCATACATATTCATCATCATATCATGGCCATATCACATCACCAAACCCTGCAAAAACAAGTTAGACGTCTCTAATTTGGTTTGCATATTTTACGTGGTTTAGGGTTTTCGAGTGAGATCTAATCTACCTACGAACATGAACCACAACGGTGATACTAGTGTTGTCAATAGAAGAGTAAATTGAATCTTCACTATAGTAGGAGAGACGGACACCGCAAAGCCTCTTATGCAATACAAGTTGCATGTCGAACGAGGAGCAAGTCTCATGAACGCGGTCATGTAAAGTTAGCCCGAGCCGCTTCATCCCACTATGCCACAAAGATGCAAAGTACTCAAACTAAAGACAACATAAGCATCTACACCCACAAAACCATTGTGTTCTACTCGTGCAACCATCTATACATAGACACGGCTCTGATACCACTGTAGGATAACGTTGCATAGAAAACAAAAAATTTCCTACCGCGAGAACGCAATCCAAGCCAAGATGCTATCTAGAAGATGGGAGCAACGAGGGGATGAACGAGACTAACCCTTGAAGATTTCCAAAGCCTACGAGAGTAGGCTCTCGTTGCTGCGGTAGACGATCACTTGCCGCTTGCAAAAGCGCGTAGAAGATCTTGACGGTGCCACAATCGGGCAGCACCTCCGTACTCGGTCACACGTTCGGTGTTGATGAAGACGACGTCCTTCTCCCCGTTCCAGCGGGCAGCGGAAGTAGTAGCTCCTCCTTGACTCCGGCAGCACGACGGCGTGGTGGCGGTGGCGATGGAGAACTCCGGCGGAGCTTCGCTAAGCGTGCGGGAGAGGTGGAGGAGAGAGGGGGTGGCCGGCCTCAAGGGGTGCGGCCAGCTTGGTGGCTTGTAGTGGCCGGCCCCCTCCCCTATGCCCCTCATTATATAGGTGGAACCCCAAGAGTTGGTCTACAAGTCTTCGAATAAGACCCCAAACCAAAACCTTCCATATGACATGAAACCTACCCAAGCTAGGACTCCCACTAGAGGTGGGATTCCCACCTTCCCTTGGGAGGGGGTGGCCGGCCACCTTAGGTGGAGTCCACCTGGGACTCCACCCCTTAGGGTTGGCCGGCCATGGTGGTGGAGTCCCTCCGGGACTCCGCCTTCCAAAGTGATTTCTTCCGGACTTTTCTAGAACCTTCTAGAACCTTCCATAAATGCACTGGATCATTTTCAAACACATAAAATGACTTCCTATATATGAATCTTATTCTCGGACCATTCCGGGACTCCTCGTGATGTCCGGGATCTCATCGGGACTTCGAACAAATATTCGAACTCCATTCCATTTCAAGTTCTACCATTTCAACATCAAACCTTAAGTGTGTCACCCTACGGTTCGTGAACTATGTGGACATGGTTGAGTACTCTCTCCGACCAATAACCAATAGCGGGATCTGGAGATCCATAATGGCTCCCACATATTCAACGATGACTTTAGTGATCGAATGAACCATTCACATACGATACCGATTCCCTTTGTCACGCGATATTTTACTTGTCCGAGGTTTGATCATCGGTATCACTCTATACCTTGTTCAACCTCGTCTCCGACAAGTACTCTTTACTCGTACCGTGGTATGTGGTCTCTTATGAACTTATTCATATGCTTGCAAGACATTAGACGACATTCCACCGAGAGGGCCCGAGTATATCTATCGAGTCATCGGGATGGACAAATCCCACTGTTGATCCATATGCCTCAACTCATACTTTCCGGATACTTAATCCCACCTTTATAACCACCCATTTACGCAGTGGCGTTTGATGTAATCAAAGTACCTTTCCGGTATAAGTGATTTACATGATCTCATGGTCATAAGGACTAGGTAACTATGTATCGAAAGCTTATAGCAAATAACTTAATGACGTGATCTTATGCTACGCTTAATTGGGTGTGTCCATTACATCATTCATATAATGACATAACCTTGTTATTAATAACATCCAATGTTCATGATCACGAAACCATGATCATCTATTAATCAACAAGCTAGTTTATACAAGAGGTTTTACTAGGGACTCTTTGTTGTTCACATAACACACATGTATCAATGTTTCGGTTAATACAATTATAGCATGGTATGTAAACATTATCATAAACACAAAGATATATTATAATAACCATTTTATTATTGCCTCTTGGGCATATCTCCAACAATCTCCTCGATTTCGGCAACCATTAACTGAAGAAAAGGTCCACTAACAGTACGGGACTTTCCTTAAATCTTCCAAAGGATAAAAATCCCTAATCTTCTCCTTCACTCGTCACAACATCCCTTCGTCGTTCTTCCTCTTCTTCCTTTCGCAACTGCTGCGCCGCCACCACTGCTTTCCAGTTTTTCCCAGATCTCGCGATGGTGAAGAAGAAGAACCCTAGCGCCGCCGCCAGTTCCACGAGCGGTGGCGCCGCCGCCAAATCTTCCTCGATTCTTCCGAAGGAGGGTGCTCCAAGCGCTCCTCCCCGGCTACGGCGCCGCCGGCGCCACTGAGGCTCGATAGCCAGGCCCGGAGATTGGATAGCGTCAACCGTCACCATGCGTGACGAGAAGAGATCCCGAAGCCTGGGATTGATCTCCTCCGATGAGGGGAATGTGATCTTTCCAGGTGCGATTTCTCGGCCTAATCCCCCTGCTGGCTTTACCGTGATGTTCTTGTCATTCTTATATCGGGGTCTTTCGCTTCCCGCTCATGAATTCCTCCTCCACCTCTTGCGAACTTACGAGATCCAATTATGGCAACTCACTCCCAACTCAATCCTTCATGTTGCTGTGTTCATCACCCTTTGCGAGGCATTTCTGGGCATTAAGCCTCATTTTGGGTTGTGGAAAAAGATCTTCTATGTGAAGAGATACAGCAGTAGTAATGGATACTTTGTCACTGGAGGAGTTGGATTTGTAGCTCGTTCGGATGTCAACTACTTTAATTTCCCAATGAGAGAATCCGTGCAAGGGTGGAGATTGAAATGGTTTTACATCAAGGATTCCTTGTCACCCGAATCCCAGCTTCCTTGCTTTGTCGATGTCCTTGAAGCCAAGCCTAAAGATTCCTGGAAGAACATTCTCTCTCCCGACGAAAGAATAGCAGCCGATGAATTATTTGCCAGATTTCTTCGGATCAAGAAAGCTGATGGCCAAACCATGGTCGGTACAGAGGTGGCGGCGGTGTTCCTGAAACGCCGAGTCTAACCAGTCATGGCCAGAGTTCGCCCGATGTGGTTGTATTCAGGTCCAAAGGATGAGACTAGGATTAATGCTGCCGAACTGTCGGAAAAGGAACTGCTCGACGAAGTCCGTCGCCTTACTTTCTTTAGTCAAGAGGACTCGATCCCATTGACATCTTCTTACACTCCTTTCGATGCCGAACATCCATCACCAAAGGTAACTTCCCCTTTCAAATTCTTGTTATGCTACTCTTGCTTAATCAACATGAGTACCATTGTTCTCATTTTTTTTTCGACAGGTCGCCATAGCCTTTGGAGACTCGCACGACTCGCCAAACGATATTTCTGAGGGGAGAGGCTCCTCAGTACCCATTGATTTTCAAACCGTCGATCATACAAGCCCGTAAAGCGATTACGATGATCCGATAGATTCAGAAACTGTTCACACCAATCTCCCTCCTTCAGCCGATGGTGCTTGCGACACAGAGGGATCAGTGCGTGATGATGACGCTGATCGTGATGCCTTTGTTAATGCAGCTGTGGAGGAGACCAGGGCTCCGCCCGTGAAGAGATCAATCGGTGGCTTTGCTGACGAAGACGATCTTCTCGATATGTAAATAACTCTTCTTCTTCTTCTTTTGCCCTCTTGTTTCTCGCATTCTCTACATAACTTCTGTCGACCGTTTCCTTTTTGTAGTGACGAAGGTTTTACCGAGCCTCCATCTAAGAAAGCCAAGTCCGATGTTGTTCCACCGGCCGTTGCAGCTTCCGAAGCTTCGGCTCCTAAGGCAGCTCCCACGGCCCAGGCGTCGACTGCTTCCTCCCTTTCCAAGGGGAAAGACATTCCTGTCGCCACCACGATTCCTCCTTCCGTAAGCCCTTTTTGAACACAACGCGAGTCTCTTGGAATATGCCTTGCCTAATGATTCTTTGTAAAACATCCTTTTTCTCTTAAGGACCTGCGCGGTGTGATATCTTCTTTAGAGGCCTTTGCCTCTCAATTTACCTCTCCAGAGGCGGACAACGTTCGACTGCAGGAGGAAGTTAAATCTTCCTCTTCAAAGTTGGACGGCGCCATTAAAAAGGCTGCCACAGCTCGCCAGGAGGTCGACTCCCTGAAAGAGGAGTTGAGCAGACTGAAGGAGAGGATGAAGGAGGAGGAAGCTCGGGCAGCTGAAAAGGATGAACTCCTTCGTCAATCTGCTTTGGCTCTGCTTGGTAAGCCCTTTCATACATCTCTGTTGATTACTCTTATGGATTCGTTTCTTCATCAATGATCTTTTCCAATTCGATTTCTTGCGAAGCCGCCGGCATCCCCTGCTGCCTGTGGACAAAGTTCCGAGCAACTCTCCGGCAAATGGTGTGTCGATGGCTCTCGCCTCCCACCAGCTTACCGGGAGCTTCTTGAAAAGGGAAAGGGTGCCCTGGCACGGATGCACTCGATGATTTTCCCCAAGATCAAGCAGGAGAAGACTCTGGGGCAGCTGATTGATGCCTTCGCGGTTGACACCAAGGAGGTTATCGAGGTATTCAAGCGTACTTCGCGTACCTATGGTGCCCTCCTTGCCTTCCAACTTATGATGGGTTACGGCTTTAAGGCTGACATCGAAGAAATGACTAAGGAGCTGCCGAAAGAGCAAGATGGGCGATTTGTTGACTTAAGCGCCTTTAAAACGTCCGCCCTAATTTGTGCTCGTCAGCTCCTTGAACTAGTCTCGTCAGGGAAGACATCGGCTGGACCTAGTTTGTCGAATCAGACCCTAGCCCCTTGATTTTTGTAACAAACTTATCTTCGAGCTGATGCGAAACATTATTCTTGTTGCAAAACTTTATGTTTGTAATGAACTCCGTGCTGGCAATGTTGCTGGGCACACCTTTATCATAATATTTTCACTTGCACTTCTCCCAATAGTGGTTTCTTGCACCTCTCCCGATGGGAGTTACGTTGGGTGTTCAATTTGACCGTATCCGACATCCTTTTTAACGTTGTTTCCTGCGGAGTTTTCCCGGTGCCCTCATTTGTCGACGACTCTTCGGGTGTTCTTCCCGAAGGTGATCGGATCCGGCGAATGAAGGATCGGATCACCCGGATGGAAAAGGACCTGCGCAGCACTTACGCCTTAGCTGCTATTGTCAACAAGAAGAGCGAGACTGCAGCCGACGTGGAGCGGTACGCTCTTGCCGAGCTGCATAAAGCTACCAAGAGTTTGAACTATGAGTTTATTGATCCTCGCGCCCTTTTGTCAACAACGCCTTATCTGACCCTTCATTTATTTTCTTTGCCAGTCATAGCTCTGAACCGTGCGGAAGAGAATAAACGGATTCACGAGCGTGTGCATGCATTAACCCAGCTATCCTTAGCCGAAGAGATTTTCTGGCGGGAGCACTCGAAGGCTTCGGTGCGTCGCGCAATTTCGGGATCGGGTTCAGCAGGTCCACCACTTTTTGACAAGTGCTACAAGGCCATGAGGGTAGTTTGGAAGACGATGTTCCCTTTGAACGCAGTTCCCCCTACGCTCCCGGCTTTGATGTCCGAGTTTGGTAATGCCAAGAAGATCCGAGACTTGGTGCGTGCGCAAGATTTTGCGAGGGCCGAGGTTTACACTTGCCTTGTACTCGACCCGTTATCCCTCGGCAAGTTTGCTTGTCGATTGCCAACGCAGCTGGAGACTTGGAGGCGTCGTATCCGAAGGTATTGTTGCCTGCCAATATAATTGTCGACAGACTTGAAGAGGAGTCAAAGGTACACGAGGAAAGAGGAACTCCGCAGGGGTGATTTCGAGGGTTAAGGTTTGTTTCGTAAATAGACAGTTTGGCTATTTCATCCAAGCGTTTGGATTATGTAATGAAGCCCTTTTGTTCGTTAGATACATGCATATGTACTTTTACCGTTCGATGCCGTTGGCAAGTTTTGGCTGAGCGAATCCGAGTTGCTCGTTTAAATGTATGTGTATTGGTTGGTTAGCAAATCATTTGAGTGATCAGCTCATGTTGCGGGTTTTGCTAAACCTGTTGTATGCGCAACTTTGCTTTCAACCGATGTATGTTTCGCGAGTCACTCCCGAATATTTCGGGTGTAATGATGCTTGCCGATGAGCCCGTTGTCCATTGATATTTCCATAAGTAAAATATCGAACGTGGGTTGTATTTATATGTATTTCCGAACTCTTGCTATGTACGGCACTCGTAGAGGCATCTATAGCAAAGAGAAAGGTTAATGTCTTTTGGCACTCGTAGAGGCTTTTCTTTTGGAACACGATCTTCTGCCTTGTACTATGTTTGCATAGTGATGCGGCTTAGTCGTTTTGAATTACTGCAATGCTTTAACAAAGAATCGAAGCTTAAAATCTTATTGATAAGGTAAGCATGAGACTAGAGGGCGAAAAAAGGAAGGCCCTGTTTAGAGAAAAAGGAAAAAATTAAATGCTGAGAAATTGCTTAAGCAAGGAAGGGGTTCTTCTCTTCTTCTGGCTTCTTCACCACGTTAGTGGTTGCTTTGCGACGTTGTTGGTTTCACCGGGGGTTTGGGTAGTGGTTACCGGTGTCTTGCTGTCCCCTATGCCTTCGCGCCATCAAGCTGCCGAACCTTTTGTCGCCAAGGCTTCGCTGCCGAAGCTTCGCTGCTCGAAGCCTCGAGCTGTCGAGCTTTAGGACGAGGAGCAGCTGGCTTCTTCTTGGTTTCCACGACATCTTTTTCCTCCTTGATTTCACGTAATGACAGCTTGGGTAAAGGGTCGACGATTTCTTGGTGTGACCCAAACTTCGCAGCAATCCTCTGAAAGTCGCGGTCACAATTGTCCGAGCGTGAAAAACTTCCATAGACTGTGATGTTTGTCCCGTTGTTCCCAGGCATTTTCAGCTTGAGGTATGCGTAGTGCGGCACAGCCATGAACTTGGCATAAGCTGGTCTCCCGAGTATAGCGTGATACTGTGACTCCCAGTTCACTACTTCAAACTCGATCTTTTCCTTCCTGAAATTGTCGGCTTTGCCGAAGACGACGTTCAGGTAAACTTTGCCAAGAGAGTAGCCCGGTGCGGTTGGAAGGATCCCATGGAAGCAAGTGTCTGTTTCTTCTAGAATCCTCATGGTGATCCCCATTCTCTGATTGTGTCGACGAATATCAGGTTTAACCCGCTTCCACCATCCATGAAGACTTTGCTCATCTTGAACCCCCCCAATTTGTGCTTCGACTACTAAGGCAGCGTGTCCTGGTTGTGGTATGGTCATTGGGTGATCTGCTCGACTGAACGTAATGTTCTGAGAGGACCACTCGACATACTCGGGGATGTTTGCCATGATGCTTTCTGCCAAGTTGATCTCTCGGGTGAGCTTCTTCATCTCTCTTCTCGAGACACCTGTCCTATGGATCATGCTCATCTGCCCACGTGGTGGTGGAAAGGCCTCATTGGTTTGATGAGGTTGAGCCTGCTGGACTTGATGCTGCGGTGGAGGTGGGGGTGGCGGTGGTAGCTGTTGCTCGACCTGACTGCTGGATGAGTTTGTGCATGTCAAGGAACTGCCGACAGTCCCTGAGCAGGTGACTCGACTTCGTTTTGCCGTCCTTGGAATCGACATACGAGTGCAGGTAACAGGGGGCGTTGATCTGCTCAGCGTAGGGTAATTCGGGAGTCCTCTGCTGCCGTGGTTTATAGTTGCCACGGTTCCCAGAGTTGTTCCGATTACCGTCCTGTCGATCGTCTCTTCTCTCGTCGTATCGATCGTCCTGTCGATCGGAATACCCTGCGGCTACCAGGTTGTTATCATCGTAGTTGCGGTTCTTCCTTCTCTTGTGACGATCCCTTCGGCCACCCGAGTCATGCTTCGGCTGGTCATCGTCTTCGTCGTCACTGCGCTGTCGTGGCCTTCGTACATTGTCCTCACCATCAGCCCAACTGTTGGCGATTTCCATTAACTTGGTTATGGTTTTTGGCTTTTTGCGCCCGAGTTCTTCTATGTAGCTCTCACGTCGGATGCCATCGCTGAAAGCGTCGATTGCTCTGTCGACAGATACGTCTTCAGCAGCGTTCAGGAGTTTGGTGAATCTCCCGATGTATGAGCGCATCGACTCCTTCTGCTTTTGCTGGCAATTCCGTAACTCTTCAATCCCGACGGGTCTCTTGTATGTTGCTTGGAAATTGGCAACGAAGGCATCTACTAGGTCGTCCCATGATTTAATGGAACCTTTCGGCAACCCCCTTAGCCAGGCTCGTGTTGAATCCTTCAAGTAGAGCCGCAAGCATTGCATTGCTGCTATCTGGTTTCCCTTGTGCGGGATCACGGTCCGCGGGTAGTCGTCTATCCAAGATCTTGGTTCCTGCTGCCCATCGTATTTGGCAGCGTCGGTAGGTGTAGGCTTGAACTTTTTGGGCGGCATCGTCTCACGGATTTTGTAACTTAAACAGTCGGCTCCCCTGAGTTCGCCGTCATACTCCTGATCCTCATCCGAAGAATCTCTATCGTTGTCCTTTCTAGCGGCGCGTCGTCGCCTTGCTTTGTCGATCTTGCTCTGGGTGATTTCATCCCGGGCATCTCTCGCATGATGTTTTGAACCACCAGCTTGCACCGTGGTCTTTTCCTTTTGCGGGACTAGGTTGTTCCCCATTATCGCGAGACTCTCCAGGGCACCTCGATGAGCTTGAGCCATGGATCCTTCGGGCGCTGATTGATGAGGTATGCGGCGAGGTTGGCCGTTGCTCCAGCGACGGTTTTCGGCCGTGGCATTCCCGCGGTATCCGTGGTCATAAAGGATTTAGTCAAGTTCGACGTTATCTCTCTTGTGTCATCTTCCGAAAGCCTGGATAGTCTCGACCGGTGCTTGCCTGCTTCCTGAGTGTTTCGGGAGGCGCTCCCTTGCGAGCCCCTTCGTCGTTCACTGGATCGATCTGCCACAGATAGGCGTCTCTCGAGGGTAGCTTGCTCTTTCGACGGGTGCTCCCGGTTTTCTCTAGTATAGAGCGATAAGCATTGAGGGTTCCAACCGAGGTTCCTGCGGGGAGCGGTGTGTTGTTGAGTACTGCTGCCCCGGCCGCTGCCCACTCCTCGTCCGCGATGGTGTAGTTGCTATCGCGGTTGCTGGCGCTGTTTTCAAAACTTGCCCTTCTGCTGGAACGAGGGGTATGGTCTCCGTCTTCTCTGCGCCTCGGGTTTCCTGTGTTATTGGCGACATAAACCTGATGGCGTGTCGCTCTTCGGGTGGTTCCTTGGACGATGCTGTCGATACTGTCTTCTCCCGATGAATATTGGGTGTTGCAGATGAATGGTGTGTCGCTCGATCCCAGCCCGTGCCCGGTGTCGCGGTTCAAGCGGTAGTACGAAGTTAACTCCGAAGATGTGGGATCGTCAGATCCTACCGACATGGGAGACACCGAGCGGGGAGTCGAGGGCACGGGTGAACACGTCGATCCTGTCAGACCAGCCGATAGGTCGAGTGATGATGACGCGCTTGGACTCGTCGATCCGAAAGTGGGCGACTCTAGCAATCGAAGGATTCCTTCCGCGTTGACGTTGTAGTGGACGCTGCCGAAGGTCATCTCCATGTTTCCTTGTAGATCTGAAAAGTTTGAACGGGAGGAATCGCTGTGCGGAGTAAATTCGTAGGAGCCGAATCGAATCGGGCTTCCCGAGATTGGCGATGATGGTGTCGATGAAGTTGCCGATGAAGTTGCCTGGTGAAGCCGCCGGTGTCATGATTGGATCTGCCGATGACCGATCTTGTGCCGACGGGGTTCCCACGGACGGCGCCAATTGTCGAGGGTGCTCCTCGGCAATGCCCTCCGATAGGGGCTTAGGGTTGATGGAATCCTGCAAGCTGACACGAGACATCGGTTCACAGACAAGCGGGGAGAGCGATTTACCCAGGTTCGGGGCCCTCCATGAGGTAAAACCCTTACGTCCTGCCTGTCTGTTCTTGATTATGATGATAATGGATTACAATGGGGTGCCGAATAGTTGGGTGCGAGATCTCGCCAAGATAGCTAAGTGCTAGGGTACCTAGGTCTAAGCTTCTGTTGGCTAAGATCGCTAAGATTGATTGTGTCCCTCGATAGCCCCTCTCCCGATCTTTATATAGGTGGCCGGGTCTCGAGAGGTCTAATCGAGTACGACTAGGTTTACGATACATCTATCTCTAAACTTTCCTTGTTCGGCTCCTTCCGTGTCTTGTACTTCAAGGAACCTTCCGTCGCACCGTCCTAGTGGCCCATCTTGCCATCGAGTACCTTCATGGGCCTCCGACTGGACTGTATAGGGTAAAGCAACATTGGTTACCCGAAGGGTAACGCCCACGTCACCTTATTTATCAACTTAATTGAATGCTTACTATATATATGACATAAGAAGACTATGTGCATTGGTTTTTCATTTTATTGTTTTTTTAATTTTATGCCCATTTGAATCTTGGTCAAATCCTAGGTTTGACCATGATTTAAACAAGTTGAAAACATGAATATGAAAAATTAAGCATATATCCTTCTTAGTCACTCCAAAATGAAGCTCTTGGGAGGGTTTTTGAAATTTCCATGTTTGAAACCAAAAACCACATATCTTCATGCTTGACTTCATGAGACAGAGTTTAGGGTTAGGGGGTAGATACATGATTTCTCTGGTTTGAATATATCTAGACCTTGTTTATCAACTTAATTGAATGCTTACTATGTGAGATAAGAAGACTATGTCCCTTGATTTTCCATTTGTTTTTCTGAATTTTTATGCCCATTTGAATCTTGGTCAAATCCTAGGTTTGACCATGATTTAAACAAGTTTAAAACATGAATATGAAAAATTAAGCATATATCCTTCTTAGTCACTCCAAAATGTAGATCTTGGTAGGGTTTTTGAAATTTCCATGTTTGAAACCAAAAACCACTTCTCTTCATGCATGCTTGACTTCATAAGACAGAGTTTAGGGCTAGGGGTAGCTAGATACATGATGTTTCTGGTTTGAATATGTCTAGACCTTGTTTATCAACTTAATTGAATGCTTACTATATGACATAAGAAGACTACGTGCCTTGGTTTTTCATTTATTTTGAATTTTTATGCCCATTTGAATCTTGGTCAAATCCTAGGTTTGACCATGATTTAAACAAGTTTAAAACATAAATATGAAAAATTAAGCATCTATCCTTCTTAGCCACTCCAAAATGTAGCTCTTGGGAGGGTTTTTGAAATTTCCATGTTTGAAACCAAAAACCACATCTCTTCATGCTTGACTTCATAAGTCAGAGTTTAGGGATAGGGGGTAGATACATGATTTTTTCGGTTGAATATGTCTAAACCTTGTTTATCAACTTGAATGCTTACTATATTACATACGAAGACTATTTGCTAACGGAGGGAGTAAGCACTCTAGCTATGAAAAGTACCAAACGATGCATACCAAAATGATTTTTTAGAGGAATACTAGTTCGGATTATATAATTTTATATTAGCAGGCCAAAATTGAACCCCGTAGTTGGATTTTCAGAAATTGATCCGTAGTACTGGGCAAAACCCTAGTTTAGCTTATTTAATAATAGATTCGTAGGTCGATTTTTTTACGTTATTATTATTATTACTAGGCAGCACATGTGTTTGCCCGTCCAGTGAAACTCTTTCATTTCATTTTTCTTTTCCGCAAGGTCGGGAGTCGGAGGAAGAGAGATCACACGGGAGGAGACGAAGGGAGAGCAGTCACGGGCCCCCACTTATTTATGGTGTCTATCCTTTTTTCGGTGATGTTGACTGTTGTGCAGGGTTGTTAGTGCGCAGGGGGTGCGAGCGAGCGAGAAAGGCCGAGAATGAGAGAGATGTTTTTTTAGAGGGACAACCGAACGATCCTGAAGGACCCAGATTTCCAATACGCATCAGAGCGCAGTTTACAGCGGGACACAAAATAAACAGGAAATTACGTCTAAATCCCTAAGATTTACATGGTAGACCCTAGGCTGAAAGCAAGAAATGCGATCGGGTCCTTAACAGCCACCTTCCGGATTGATCCTCGTCGCAGCCGGGGACGAACCACTTGGCGCGACCAAATCGCCATGGCTACGAGCCCGCACACCATGGCCTACGAGCTGAGCTAGAAACGACCTGCCAAAACCAGCAGCCAACGGAGGTGGATAATTGGAGAGATGGAGAGAGAGAGAGAGAGAGTGTGTGTGTTGATGCCTCTCTCTTGACAAAGTAGATGGCTGGGAGTTTGCCTACCTAGCGTACGTGACTTGTGCTCACTGAAGTGTGGGACCTCATGCATGGGAACCACACGTAAGTGACAGACTTGTTGCTCTAATAACTCGGGTGATCATTATACTTGTATTAGTACATAGTTTCCTATGGATCCTTCTTAGTCACTCCAAAATGAAGCTCTTTGGGAGGGTTTTTGAAATTTCCATGTTTCAAACCAAAAACCACATATCTTCATGCGCTTGACTTCATGAGACAGAGTTTAGGGTTAGGGGGTAGATACATGATTTCTCTGTTTTGAATATGTCTAGACCTGGTTTATCAACTTAATTGAATGCTTACTATATGACATAAGAAGACTATGTGCCTTGATTTTTCATTTTTTTAAAATTTTTCCCATTTGAATCTTGGTCAAATCCTAGGTTTGACCATGATTTAAACAAGTTTAAAACATGAATATGAAAAATTAAGCATGTATCCTTCGTAGTCACTCCAAAGTGAAGCTCGATCTTGAGAGGGTTTTTGAAATTTCCATGTTTGAAACCAAAAAACCACGTACTTCTCTTCATGCTAGACTTCATAAGACGAGTTTGGGGTTAGGGGTAGCTTGATACATAAATTTTCTGGATTGAATATGTCTAGACATTGTTTATCAACTTAATTGAATGCTTACTAGATGACATAAGATGACTATGTGCATTGGTTTTTCATTTTTTTGAATTTTTATGCCCATTTGAATCTTGGTCAAATCCTAGGTTTGACCATGATTTAATCAAGTTTAAAACATGAATATGAAAAATTAAGCATCTATCCTTCTTAGTCACTCCAATATGTAGCTCTTGGGAGGGTTTTTGAAATTTCCATGCTTGAAAACCAAAAACCAGTTCTCTTCATGCATGCTTGACTTCATAAGACAGAGTTTAGGGTTAGGGGGTAGATACATGATTTTCTTGCTAGTTTGAATATGTCTAGACCTTGTTTATCAATTTAATTGAATGCTTACTATATGACATGAGCGAGACCTTGGTTTTAATTTTTTTATACCCATTTGAATCTTCGTCAAATCCTAGGTTTGTTGACCAAGATTTGAACAAGTTTAAAACATGAATATGAAAAAGTAAGCATGTATGCTTCTTAATTAGTCACTCCAAAATGAAGCTCTTGGGAGGGTTTTTGAAATTTCCATGTTTGAAACCAAAAACCACTTCTTCTCTTCATGCTTGACTTCATAAGTCAGGGTTTAGGGATATATAGGGGGTAGATACATGATTTTTCTGGTTTGAATATGTCTAGACCTTGTTTATCAACTTAATTGAATGCTTACTATATGACATAAGAAGACTATGTGCCTTGATTTTTCATTTTTTTTAAATTATGCCCATTTGAATCTTGGTCAAATCCTAATTTTAAACAAGTTTAAAACATGAATATGAAAATTAAGCATGTATCCTTCGTAGTCACTCCAAAATGAAGCTCTTGAGAGGGTTTTTCAAATTTCCATGTTTGAAACCAAAAAACCACGTACTTCTCTTCATGCTTGACTTCATAAGACAGAGTTTGGGGTTAGGGGTAGCTTGATACATGATTTTTCTCGTTTGAATATGTCTAGACCTTGTTTATCAACTTAATTGAATGCTTACTATATATATGACATAAGAAGACTATGTGCATTGGTTTTTCATTTTATTGTTTTTTAATTTTATGCCCATTTGAATCTTGGTCAAATCCTAGGTTTGACCATGATTTAAACAAGTTGAAAACATGAATATGAAAAATTAAGCATATATCCTTCTTAGTCACTCCAAAATGAAGCTCTTGGGAGGGTTTTTGAAATTTCCATGTTTGAAACCAAAAACCACATATCTTCATGCTTGTCTTCATGAGACAGAGTTTAGGGTTAGGGGGTAGATACATGATTTCTCTGGTTTGAATATATCTAGACCTTGTTTATCAAATTAATTGAATGCTTACTATGTCACATAAGAAGACTATGTGCCTTGATTTTCCATTATTTGTTTTTTCTGAATTTTTATGCCCATTTGAATCTTGGTCAAATCCTAGGTTTGACCATGATTAAACAAGTTTAAAACATGAATATGAAAAATTAAGCATATATCCTTCTTAGTCACTCCAAAATGTAGATCTTGGTAGGGTTTTTGAAATTTCCATGTTTGAAACCAAAAACCACTTCTCTTCATGCATGCTTGACTTCATAAGAACGAGTCTAGGGCTAGGGGTAGCTAGATACATGATGTTTCTGGTTTGAATATGTCTAGACCTTGTTTATCAACTTAATTGAATGCTTACTATATGACATAACAAGACTACGTGCCTTGGTTTTTCATTTATTTTGATTTATTTTGAATTTTATGCCCATTTGAATCTTGGTCAAATCCTAGGTTTGACCATGATTTAAACAAGTTTAAAACATGAATATGAAAAATTAAGCATCTATCCTTCTTAGTCACTCCAAAATGTAGCTCTTGGGAGGGTTTTTGAAATTTCCATGTTTGAAACCAAAAACCACATCTCTTCATGCTTGACTTCATAAGTCAGAGTTTAGGGATAGGGGTAGATACATGATTTTTCTGGTTGAATATGTCTAAACCTTGTTTATCAACTTGAATGCTTAGGGCTCCTTTGATTTAAAGGATAGGAAAAGCATAGGAATAGGAAAGGTATAGGATTGGAATGACATGTCTACTTGAATCCTATAGGAAGATGAAGTGTGTTTGATGAAGCAAAGGAATTTTTTCATGAGGTATGAGCTAATGCTTTTTTCCTATAGGAATTACACTACAAGATTCCTATATGAATTTTCCTATAGGATATGTTCCTATGAATCAAACAACATGTATAGGAAATTTTCCCATGGGAACCAAATCCTACACAATTCCTATGCAAATCCTTTGAATCAAAGGAGCCCTTACTATATGACATACGAAGACTATTTGCTAACGGAGG
>NC_061508.1:100942191-100953876 GCF_022539505.1 Lolium rigidum | reverse complement strand
GGATGCCCGGTGGTTCACCCTTGCATATTTTAAGAAGACTCAAGCGTCTAAGCTTGGGGAGGCCCAAGGCATCCCCTTCTTCATCGACAACATTATCAGGTTCCTCCCCTGAAACTATATTTTTATTCCGTCACATCTTATGTGCTTTGCTTGGAGCGTCGGTTTGTTTTTGTTTTTGTTTTTGTAAAATGGATCCTAGCATTCATTGTGTGGGAGAGAGACACGCTCCGCTGTTGCATATGGACAAATCTGTCCTTAGGCTTTACTCACAGTATTCATGGCGAAGGTTGAATCTTCTTCGTTAAATTGTTATATGGTTGGAATCGGGAAATGCTACATGTAGTAATTCTAAAATGTCTTGAATAATTTGATACTTGGCAATTGTTGTGCTCATGTTTAAGCTCTTGCATCATATACTTTGCACCCATTAATGAAGAAACACCTAGAGCTTGCTAAATTTGGTTTGCATATTTGGTCTCTCTAAAGTCTAGATAATTTCTAGTATTGAGTTTTGAACAACAAGGAAGACGGTGTAGAGTCTTATAATGTTTACAATATGTCTTTTATATGAGTTTTGCTGCACCGGTTCATCCTTGTGTTTGTTTCAAATAACCTTGCTAGCCTAAACCTTGTATCGAGAGGGAATACTTCTCATGCATCCAAAATCCTTGAGCCAACCACTATGCCATTTGTGTCCACCATACCTACCTACTACATGGTATTTCTCCGCCATTCCAAAGTAAATTGCTTGAGTGCTACCTTTAAAATTTCCATTCTTTACCTTTGCAATATATAGCTCATGGGACAAATAGCTTAAAAACTATTGTGGTATTGAATATGTACTTATGCACTTTATCTCTTATTAAGTTGCTTGTTGTGCGATAACCATGTTTACGGGGACGCCATCAACTACTCTTTGTTGAATATCATGTGAGTTGCTATGCATGTCCGTCTTGTCCGAAGTAAGGGAGATCTACCACTTTAATGGTTAGAGCATGCATATTGTTAGAGAAGAACATTGGGCCGCTAACTAAAGCCATGAATCATGGTGGAAGTTTCAGTTTTGGACATATATCCTCAATCTCATATGAGAACACTAATTGTTGCTACATGCTTATGCATTAAAGAGGAGTCCATTATCTGTTGTCCATGTTGTCCCGGTATGGATGTCTAAGTTGAGAATAATCAAAAGCGAGAAATCCAAAATGCGAGCTTTCTCCTTAGACCTTTGTACAGGCGGCATGGAGGTACCCCTTTGTGACACTTGGTTAAAACATGTGTATTGCGATGATCCGGTAGTCCAAGCTAATTGGGACAAGGTGCGGGCACTATAGTATACTATGCATGAGGCTTGCAACTTGTAAGATATAATTTACATAATACATATGCTTTATTACTACCGTTGACAAAATTGTTTCTTGTTTTCAAAATAAAAGCTCTAGCACAAATATAGCAATCGATGCTTTCCTCTTTGAAGGACCTTTCTTTTACTTTTAATGTTGAGTCAGTTCACCTATTTCTCTCCACCTCAAGAAGCAAACACTTGTGTGAACTGTGCATTGATTCCTACATACTTGCATATTGCACTTGTTATATTACTCTATGTTGACAATTATCCATGAGATACACATGTTACAAGTTGAAAGCAACCGCTGAAACTTAATCTTCCTTTGTGTTGCTTCAACACCTTTACTTTGATTTATTGCTTTATGAGTTAACTCTTATGCAAGACTTATTGATGCTTGTCTTGAAGTACTATTCATGAAAAGTCTTTGCTTTATGATTCACTTGTTTACTTATGTCATTACCATTGTTTTGATCGCTGCATTCATTACATATGTTTACAATAGTATGATCAAGGTTATGATGGCATGCCACTCCAGAAATTATCTTTGTTATCGTTTACCTGCTCGGGACGAGCAAGAACTAAGCTTGGGGATGCTGATACGTCTCCGACGTATCGATAATTTCTTATGTTCCATGCCACATTATTGATGATATCTACATGTTTTATACACATTATATGTCGTATTTATGCATTTTCCGGCACTAACCTATTAACGAGATGCCGAAGAGCCGATTGCTTGTTTTCTACTGTTTTTGGTTTCGGAAATCCTACAAAGGAAATATTCTCGGAATTGGACGAAATCAACGCCCAGGGTCCTATTTTTGCACGAAGCTTCCAGAAGACCGAGGGGGAAAGGAAGTGGGGCCACGAGGCGCCGACATACTAGGGCGGCGCGGCCTGGGCCTTGGCCGCGCCGGCCTGTTGTGTGGGGCCCTCGTGTGGCCCCCTGACCTGCCCTTCCGCCTACAAATAGCCTTCGTCGCGAAACCCCCAGTACCGAGAGCCACGATACGGAAAACCTTCCTCGTGACGCCGCCGCCGCCAATCCCATCTCGGGGATTTCGGAGATCACCTCCGGCACCCTGCCGGAGAGGGGAATCATCTCCCGGGAGGACTCTTCACCGCCATGGTCGCCTCCGGAGTGATGAGTGAGTAGTTCACCCCTGGACTATGGGTCCATAGCAGTAGCTAGATGGTTGTCTTCTCCTCATGTGCTTCATTGTCGGATCTTGTGAGCTGCCTAACATGATCAAGATCATCTATCTGTAATTCTATATGTTGTGTTTGTCGGGATCCGATGGATAGAGAATACTATGTTATGTTGATTATCAATCTATTACCTATGTGTTGTTTATGATCTTGCATGCTCTCCGTTATTAGTAGAGGTTCTGGCCAAGTTTTTGCTCTTAACTCCAAGAGGGAGTATTTATGCACGATAGTGGGTTCATGTCTCCGTGAATCTGGGGGAGTGACAGAAACCTCTAAGGTTATGGGTGTACTGTTGACACTAGGGATAAAACATTGATGCTATGTCCGAGGATGTAGTTATTGATTACATGATACGTCTCCGACGTATCGATAATTTCTTATGTTCCATGCCATATTATTGATGATACCTACATGTTTTATGCACACTTTATGTCATATTCGTGCATTTTCTGGAACTAACCTATTAACAAGATGTCGAAGAGCCGCTTCTGTTTTCTCGCTGTTTTTGGTTTCAGAAATCCTAGTAACGAAATATTCTCGGAATTGGACGAAATCAAGACCCGGGGTCCTATTTTGCCACGAAGCTTCCGGAAGACCGAAGAGGAGTCGGAGTGGGGCCACGAGGGGCCGCCACTATAGGGCGGCGCGGCCCGAGTCTTGGCCGCGCCGACCTGTAGTGTGGGGCCCTCGTGTGGCCCCCACGTTGCCCTTCCGCCTACTTAAAGCCTCCGTCGCGAAACCCCCGAGGCGAAAAACCACGATACGGAAAACCCTACCGAGACGCCGCCGCCGCCAATCCCATCTCGGGGGATTCTGGAGATCTCCTCCGGCACCCTGCCGGAGAGGGATTCATCTCCCGGAGGACTCTACACCGCCATGGTCGCCTCCGGAGTGATGAGTGAGTAGTTCACCCCTGGACTATGGGTCCATAGCAGTAGCTAGATGGTTGTCTTCTCCTCATTGTGCTTCATTGTTGGATCTTGTGAGCTTCCTAACATGATCAAGATAATCTATCTGTAATACTCTATGTTGTGTTTGTCGGGATCCGATGGATAGAGAATACCATGTTATGTTAATTATCAAGTTATTACATATGTGTTGTTTATGATCTTGCATGCTCTCCGTTATTAGTAGAGGCTCTGGCCAAGTTGATGCTAGTAACTCCAAGAGGGAGTATTTATGCTCGATAGTGGGTTCATGCCCGCATTGACACCTGGGGAGTGACGTGAAACCCCTAAGGTTGTGTTGTGCTCGTTGCCACTAGGGATAAAACATTGATGCTATGTCCGAGGATGTAGTTATTGATTACATTACGCACAATACTTAATGCAATTGTCTGTTGTTAGCAACTTAATACTGGAGGGGTTCGGACGATAACCTCGAAGGTGGACTTTTTAGGCATAGATGCAGTTGGATGGCGGTCTATGTACTTTGTCGTAATGCCCAATTAAATCTCACTCGTACTTATCATGACATGTATGTGCATTATTATGCCCTCTCTATTTGTCAATTGCCCGACTGTAATTTGTTCACCCAACATGCTTTTATCTTATGGGAGAGACACCTCTAGTGAACTGTGGACCCCGGTCCATTCTTTAATACTGAAATACAAATCTGCTGCAATACTTGTTCTTTATTGTTTTCTTGCAAACAATCATCTTCCACACAATACGGTTAACTCTTTGTTACAGCAAGCCGGTGAGATTGACAACCTCACTCGTTTCGTTGGGGCAAAGTACTTTGGTTGTGTTGTGCAGGTTCCACGTTGGCGCCGGAATCTCTGGTGTTGCGCCGCACTACATCCCGCCGCCATCAACCTTCAACGTGCTTCTTGACTCCTACTGGTTCGATTAAACCTTGGTTTCTTACTGAGGGAAACTTGTCGCTGTGCGCATCACACCTTCCTCTTGGGGTTCCCAACGGACGTGTCAATTACACGCATCAAGCAAATTTCTGGCGCCGTTGCCGGGGAGATCAAGACACGCTGCAAGGGGAGTCTCCACTTCTCAATCTCTTTACTTTGTTTTTGTCTTGCTTTATTTTATTTACTACTTTTTTTGCTGCACTTATATCAAAATACAAAAAAATTAGTTGCTAGCTTTACTTTATTTACTGTCTTGCACTCTATATCAAAAACACAAAAAAATTAGTTTACTTGGATTTACTTTATCTAGTTTGTCTTATTTACTACTGCTAAAATGGCCACCCCTGAAAATACTAAGTTGTGTGACTTCACTAGCACAAATAATAATGATTTCTTATGCACACCTATTGCTCCACCTGCTACTACAGCAGAATTCTTTAAAATTAAACCTGCTTTACTGAATCTTGTTATGCGAGAGCAATTTTCTGGTGTTAGTTCTGATGATGCTGCCGCCCATCTCAATAATTTTGTTGAATTGTGTGAAATGCAAAAGTATAAAGATGTAGATGGTGACATTATAAAATTAAAATTGTTTCCTTTCTCATTAAGAGGAAGAGCTAAAGATTGGTTGCTATCTCTGCCTAAGAATAGTATTTATTCCTGGACTAAATGCAAGGATGCTTTTATTGGTAGATATTATCCCCCTGCTAAAATTATATCTTTGAGGAGTAGCATAATGAATTTTAAACAATTGGATAATGAACATGTTGCTCAAGCTTGGGAAAGAATGAAATCTCTGGTTAAAAATTGCCCAACCCATGGACCGACTACTTGGATGATCATCCAAACCTTCTATGCAGGACTAAATTTTTCTTCGCGGAATTTATTGGATTCAGCTGCTGGAGGTACCTTTATGTCCATCACTCTTGGTGAAGCAACAAAGCTTCTTGATAATATGATGATTAATTACTCTGAATGGCACACGGAAAGAGCTCCACAAGGTAAGAAGGTAAATTCTGTTGAAGAATCCTCTTCCTTGAATGATAAGATTGATACTATTATGTCTATGCTTGTGAATGGTAGGACTAATGTTGATCCTAATAATGTTCCGTTAGCTTCATTGGTTGCTCAAAATTCTAGGCCATATCCTGCTAATAGTAACCCTTATGGTAGACATGTTTCACCTAATGAGGAAAAGATGTTAGAAATTGAAAGATCCACCAAGAGCTTTATGCAATCACAATATGAGCAAAATAAATTGTTTACTAAAACTATGAATTAACAATCTACCTTGTTGAAGAATATAGGAAATCAACTTGAAAATCTGAATATGGAGATTTCTGGGTTACAAACTAAACTTGCAAATGCTGAAACCCGAATCTCATACATGTCTCACGTCACAATCTTCCTTAATTAATAAAATGGCTGCTAAACCTCGAGGATATTGAAAATAAAATTGTTACTACAGCAAATGCCATCCAAGTTAGAATTAATGAGAATATAAGATTAATGGCTGAACTCGCGTGCTAGGTGGGATAGAGAAGAAAATGAAAAACTAGCTAAAGAGAAAAATGTAGCTAAAGTCTGGACTATTACCACCACTAGCAATGCTAATGATTCACATGTTGCTGCACCTCCTACTATTAATGGTAAAATAATTGTTGTTGGCAATACTTCTACTCCTAGTGCAAAGCGCGCAAAATTACTCGAAACCGCTAAAACTGCTCAAACCGCTCGTGATAAAATTGCTGAAATTTTTTCCAACCTTGGGGATGATAATCCCATTGCTTTAGATTGTAATGATTTAGATTTTGATGATTGCCACATCTCTGAAGTTATAAAGTTCTTGCAAAAACTTTCTAAGAGTCCCAATGCTAGCGCTGTAAACTTGGCTTTCACAAAACATATTACAAATGCTCTCATAAAAGCTAGAGAAGAGAAACTAAAACTTGAAACTTCTATTCCTAGAAAGCTAGAGGATGGTTGGGAGCCCATCATTAAAATGAGAGTCAAAGATTTTGATTGTAATGCTTTATGTGATCTTGGTGCAAGTATTTCTGTTATGCCTAAGAAAGTCTATGATATGCTTGACTTGCCACCATTGAAAAACTGTTATCTGGATGTTAATCTCGCTGATAATGCTAAAAAGAAACCTTTGGGGAGAGTTGACAATGTTCATATTATGGTTAACAATAACTTTTTCCCCGTTGATTTTGTTGTCTTGGATATTGAATGCAATGCATCTTGCCCCATTATATTGGGAAGACCTTTTCTTCGAACCGTTGGTGCTACTATTGATATGAAGGAAGGTAATATTAAATATCAATTTCCTCTCAAGAAAGGTATGGAACACTTCCCTAGAAAGAGAATGAAGTTACCTTATGATTCTATTATTAGAACAAATTATGATGTTGATGCTTCATCTCTTGATGTTACTTGATATACACTTTCTGCGCCTAGCTGAAAGGCGTTAAAGAAAAGCGCTTATGGGAGACAACCCATGTTTTTACTACAGTATTTTTGTTTTATATTTGAGTCTTGGAAGTTGTTTACTACTGTAGCAACCTCTCCTTATCTTAGTTTTATGTTTTGTTGTGCCAAGTAAAGTCTTTGATAGTAAAGTAAATACTAGATTTGGATTACTGCGCAGAAACAGATTTCTTTGCTGTCACGAATCTGGGTCTAATTCTCTGTAGGTAACTCAGAAAATTAAGCCAATTTACGTGAGTGATCCCCAGATATGTACGCAACTTTCATTCAATTTGGGCATTTTCATTTGAGCAAGTCTGGTGCCCTAATAAAATCCATCTTTACGGACTGTTCTGTTTTGACAGATTCTGCCTTTTGTTTCGCATTGCCTCTTTTGCTATGTTGGATGAATTTCTTTGATCCATTAATGTCCAGTAGCTTGATGCAATGTCCAGAAGTGTTAAGAATGATTGTGTCACCTCTGAACATGTTAATTTTTATTGTGCACTAACCCTCTAATGAGTTGTTTCGAGTTTGGTGTGGAGGAAGTTTTCAAGGATCAAGAGAGGAGTATGATACAATATGATCAAGGAGAGTGAAAGCTCTAAGCTTGGGGATGCCCCGGTGGTTCACCCCTGCATATTCTAAGAAGACTCAAGCGTCTAAGCTTGGGGATGCCCAAGGCATCCCCTTCTTCATCGACAACATTATCAGGTTCCTCCCCTGAAACTATATTTTTATTCCGTCACATCTTATGCACTTTGCTTGGAGCGTCGGTTTGTTTTTGTTTTTGTTTTGTTTGAATAAAATGGATCCTAGCATTCACTTTATGGGAGAGAGACACGCTCCGCTGTAGCATATGGACAAGTATGTCTTTAGGCTTTACTCATAGTATTCATGGCGAAGTTTCTTCTTCGTTAAATTGTTATATGGTTGGAATTGGAAAATACTACATGTAGTAATTCTAAAATGTCTTGGATAATTTGATACTTGGCAATTGTTGTGCTCATGTTTAAGCTCTTGCATCATATACTTTGCACCATTAATGAAGAAACACTTAGAGCTTGCTAATTTGGTTTGCATATTTGGTTTCTCTAGAGTCTGGATAACATCTAGTATTGAGTTTTGAACAACAAGGAAGACGGTGTAGAGTATTATAATGTTTACAATATGTCTTTTATGTTAGTTTTGCTGCACCGTTCATCCTTGTGTTTGTTTCAAATAACCTTGCTAGCCTAAACCTTGTATCGAGAGGGAATACTTCTCATGCATCCAAAATCCTTGAGCCAACCACTATGCCATTTGTGTCCACCATACCTACCTACTACATGGTATTTATCCGCCATTCCAAAGTAAATTTCTTGAGTGCTACCTTTAAAATTCCATCATTCACCTTTGCAATATATAGCTCATGGGACAAATAGCTTAAAAACTATTGTGGTATTGAATATGTACTTATGCACTTTATCTCTTATTAAGTTGCTTGTTGTGCGATAACCATGCTTCGGGGACGCCATCAACTACTCTTTGTTGAATATCATGTGAGTTGCTATGCATGTCCGTCTTGTCCGAAGTAAGAGAGATCTACCACGTTAATGGTTGGAGCATGCATATTGTTAGAGAAGAACATTGGGCCGCTAACTAAAGCCATGATTCATGGTGGAAGTTTCAGTTTTGGACATATATCCTCAATCTCATATGAGAACAATAATTGTTGCCACATGCTTATGCATTAAAGAGGAGTCCATTATCTGTTGTCCATGTTGTCCCGGTATGGATGTCTAAGTTGAGAATAATCAAAAGCGAGAAATCCAAAATGCGAGCTTTCTCCTTAGACCTTTGTACAAGGCGGCATGGAGGTACCCCATTGTGACACTTGGTTAAAACATGTGCATTGCAAAGATCCGGTAGTCCAAGCTAATTAGGACAAGGTGCGGGCACTATTAGTATACTATGCATGAGGCTTGCAACTTGTAAGATATAATTTTCATAACTCATATGCTTTATTACTACCGTTGACAAAATTGTTTCATGTTTTCAAAATAAAAGCTCTAGCACAAATATAGCAATCGATGCTTTCCTCTTTGAAGGACCATTCTTTTTACTTTTATGTTGAGTCAGTTCACCTATCTCTCTCCACCTCAAGAAGCAAACACTTGTGTGAACTGTGCATTGATTCCTACATACTTGCATATTGCATTTGTTATATTACTCTATGTTGATAATTATCCATGAGATATACATGTTACAAGTTGAAAGCAACCGCTGAAACTTAATCTTCCTTTGTGTTGCTTCAATACCTTTACTTTGATTTATTGCTTTATGAGTTAAACTCTTATGCAAGACTTATTGATGCTTGTCTTGAAGTACTATTCATGAAAAGTCTTTGCTTTATGATTCACTTGTTTACTCATGTCATTACCATTGTTTTGATCGCTGCATTCATTACATATGTTTACAAATAGTATGATCAAGGTTATGATGGCATGTCACTTCAGAAATTATCTTTGTTATCGTTTTACCTCGCTCGGGACGAGCAGTAACTAAGATTGGGGATGCCGATACGTCTCCGACGTATCGATAATTTCTTATGTTCCATGCCATATTATTGATGATACCTACATGTTTTATGCACACTTTATGTCATATTCGTGCATTTTCTGGAACTAACCTATTAACAAGATGTCGAAGAGCCAGTTGTTGTTTTCTGCTGTTTTTGGTTTCAGAAATCCTAGTAACGAAATATTCTCGGAATTGGACGAAATCAAGACCCAGGGTCCTATTTTGCCACGAAGCTTCCAGAAGACCGAAGAGGAGTCGAAGTGGGGCCACGAGGGGCCGCCACTATAGGGTGGCGCGACCCAGGTCTTGGCCGCGCCGGCCTGTAGTGTGGGGCCCTCGTGTGGCCCCCCACGTTGCCCTTCCGCCTACTTAAAGCCTCCGTCGCGAAACCCCTGAGGCGAAAAACCACGATACGGAAAACCTTACTGAGACGCCGCCGCCGCCAATCCCATCTCGGGGGATCCTGGAGATCTCCTCCGGCACCCCGCCGGAGAGGGGATTCATCTCCCGGAGGACTCTACACCGCCATGGTCGCCTCCGGAGTGATGAGTGAGTAGTTCACCCCTGGACTATGGGTCCATAGCAGTAGCTAGATGGTTGTCTTCTCCTCATTGTGCTTCATTGTTGGATCTTGTGAGCTGCCTAACATGATCAAGATCATCTATCCGTAATACTCTATGTTGTGTTTGTCGGGATCCGATGGATAGAGAATACCATGTTATGTTAATTATCAAGTTATTACATATGTGTTGTTTATGATCTTGCATGCTCTCCGTTATTAGTAGAGGCTCGGCCAAGTTGATGCTAGTAACTCCAAGAGGGAGTATTTATGCTCGATAGTGGGTTCATGCCCGCATTGACACCTGGGGAGTGACAGAAACCCCTAAGGTTGTGTTGTGTTGTTGCCACTAGGGATAAAACATTGATGCTATGTCCGAGGATGTAGTTATTGATTACATTACGCACCATACTTAATGCAATTGTCCGTTGTTAGCAACTTAATACCGGAGGGGTTCGGACGATAACCTGAAGGTGGACTTTTTAGGCATAGATGCAGTTGGATGGCGGTCTATGTACTTTGTCGTAATGCCCAATTAAATCTCACTGTACTTATCATGACATGTATGTGCATTGTTATGCCTCTCTATTTGTCAATTGCCCGACTGTAATTTGTTCACCCAACATGCTTTTATCTTATGGGAGAGACACCTCTAGTGAACTGTGGACCCCGGTCCATTCTTTAATACTCGAAATACAAATCTGCTGCAATACTTGTTCTTTACTCGTTTTCTTGCAAACAATCATCTTCCACACAATACGGTTAACTCTTTGTTACAGCAAGCCGGTGAGATTGACAACCTCATCTGTTTCGTTGGGGCAAAGTACTTTGGTTGTGTTGTGCAGGTTCCACGTTGGCGCCGGAATCTCCGGTGTTGCGCCGCACTACATCCCGCCGCCATCAACCTTCAACGTGCTTCTTGACTCCTACTGGTTCGATTAAACCTTGGTTTCTTACTGAGGGAAACTTGCCGCTGTGCGCATCACACCTTCCTCTTGGGGTTCCCAACGGACGTGTCAATTACACGCATCATTACATTACGCACCATACTTAATGCAATTGTCTGTTGTTTTGCAACTTAATACTGGAAGGGGTTCGGATGATAACCTGAAGGTGGACTTTTTAGGCATAGATGCATGCTGGATAGCGGTCTATGTACTTTGTCGTAATGCCCAATTAAATCTCACAATATTCATCATGTCATGTATGTGCATTGTTATGCCCTCTCTATTTGTCAATTGCCCGACCGTAATTTGTTCACCCAACATGCTATCTTATGGGAGAGACACCTCTAGTGAACTGTGGACCCCGGTCCATTCTTTTACATCTGAAATACAAATCTACTCGCAATACTTGTTCTTTACTTGTTCTCTCGCAAACAATCATCATCCACACTATACATCTAATCCTTTGTTACAGACAAGCCGGTGAGATTGACAACCTCATCTGTTTCGTTGGGGCAAAGTACTTTGGTTGTGTTGTGCAGGTTCCACGTTGGCGCCGGAATCCCCGGTGTTGCGCCGCACTACATCCCGCCGCCATCAACCTTCAACGTGCTTCTTGGCTCCTCCCGGTTCGATAAACCTTGGTTTCTTTCCGAGGGAAAACTTGCTGCTGTGCGCATCATACCTTCCTCTTGGGGTTCCCAACGAACGTGTGAGTTACACGCCATCG
>NC_061508.1:100931684-100942091 GCF_022539505.1 Lolium rigidum | reverse complement strand
ATGTTAGATGTATATATCTGTATATTGTATTTTCCCCATATGTTAGGGGGCTTTCTGAATATGTGCACCTTTACATGTACTATATATTGTGGCCTTTGGCCCCCTGGTAATACAACAAGCATATTGCCCTAACATGGTATCATAGCCCCAGGTCTCAAGTTCAAATCCTGGCTTTCACAATTTATTCTAAAAATTATCTCTTCTCCCCCCCTCTTCTCGCAGCCTCCTGCCGCACCCGGCCTCTTTGCCTCTCTACACGTGTTGACTTGTCTCGTCTTCCCGTCACACGTGAGAGGGGGTGTTGAAGTGTATAAGTAGATTGCGTAGCCCTTTCCATCAGTTCGGACTTTTGGTTCAAGTGGCTAGTGCATGAAGCTTAACATGGTATCAGAGCAAACTTGGTCCTCCTGAAGGCTTGTTCCCGGCCGCCCCACCGCCGGCTTCTCCCCGATCCGATCGCCCGTGTGTGGCCATCCTCGTCTCGATCGCCCGTGCGTGGCCGTTCTCGTCCTCTGCTCCCCGATCCGATTGCCCGTGCGTGGCCGCCCCGATCTCCTCGGCTCGCTCCTCCGCCCGCGGCCGTCCGCCTCGATTCCCCGGTTCGTCCGCCTCGATTCTGCCGTCCGCCTCGATTCCGCGGCCGTCCGCCTCGATTCGGCCGACACCGCTTGTCCGCCTCGATCCCCCGCGCGAGGCCGCCCTGCCCCTCTGCTCCGGCGCCGCCTGCTCTCCCTCCCCAGCGCGTGGTCGCCCTGCCCGTCTGCTCCCGCGCCGCCAGCCCCGACGCCTGCTCTCCGCGCCGCCGGCTTCGCTCCCCGATCCGCGTCGCCAGATTGGGCCGCCAGCTTCGCTCCCGATCCCCGATCCGCACCGCCTGCTCTCCTCGATCCGCCAGGCCTCCCGATTGGGCCCGTTCCCAGCAGTTGATTTCAATCTGAGGTAAAAAAAAAAAGCGAAAAAAAAGATAAAAAAAAGATAGCTATGTCTTCCTCGGGCTATGTTGCGATCCCTCGCTGCCAGGTGATCTTTGATGGCGCGAATTACCCTGATTTCGCTGCCTTCATGCGCGTCCACATGCGCGGTCTTCGTCTTTGGGGTGTGCTTTCTCGGCGAGGTCTCCCGTCCGCCGCGCCCCGTTGCTCCTACGGTGCACCGTTGCACCGCCACTCGTTGCCCTTGCCCCCGATGCTACTCGGCGGATAAGGATGCGGCCAAGAGTGCCGATGACACTGCTCCGGCTGATTATGACCGGAAGGTCTAGGACCACTCTACTACCGTTGCGACTTACCGGCCGGATCCGACCGAGTACACTCGGTGGATAGATGAGGATGCTCGTGTTGCTCGCCGTTCTCACCTCCGAGTCGTTCGCCTCGGCATGCTCGCTGAGTTTATGGGTCTTCCCACCGCTCGCCGCTCGGTGGGCTTTTCTTCGTCGCCGTTATCGGCCGTCTCGGGGATGCTCTCTACCCGTCCGTGGTCCGCCAGAGCATGCCCTTCGACGAGGTGATTCTACTATTGATGAGTTCTACACTAAGAGTGCTGCTATTTGGCGTCGACTTGATTCTCTCTCGTATGACTGTGTGTGCCACCTCGTCCCTGTCTGTTCGACTGTGCGCGCGGATCTGGAGTTTCAGCGCGTTTTTGAGTTCTTGTCGCGGCTCCGTAAGGAGTTTGAGCCGCGTCGTGCCCAGTGATACGTCTCCGACGTATCGATAATTTCTTATGTTCCATGCCACATTATTGATGATATCTACATGTTTTATGCATACTTTATGTCATATTTATGCATTTTCCGGCACTAACCTATTAACGAGATGCCGAAGAGCCGCTTGTCGTTTCTGCTGTTTTTGGTTTCGAAATCCTAGTAAGGAAATATTCTCGGAATTGGACGAAATCAACGCCCGGGGGCCTATTTTTCCACGAAGCTTCCGTAAGACCGGAGGACTTACGAAGTGGGGCCACGAGGTGAACAGACACTAGGGCGGCGCGGCCTGGGCCTTGGCCGCGCCGGCCTGTTGTGTGGGCCCCTCGTGTGGCCCCCTGGCCTGCCCTTCCGCCTACATATAGTCTTCGTCGCGAAACCCCCAGTACCGAGAGCCACGGTACGGAAAACCTTCCAGAGACGCCGCCGCCAATCCCATCTCGGGGGATTCAGGAGATCGCCTCCCGGCACCCCTGCCGGGAGAGGGGAATCATCTCCCGGAGGACTCTTCACCGCCATGATCGCCTCCGGAGTGATGAGTGAGTAGTTCACCCCTGGACTATGGGTCCATAGCGATAGCTAGATGGTCGTCTTCTCCTTATGTGCTTCATTGTCGGATCTTGTGAGCTGCCTAACATGATCAAGATCATCTATCTCGTAATGCTATATGTTGTGTTTGTTGGGATCCGATGGATAGAGAATACTATGTTATGTTGATTATCAATCTATTACCTATGTGTTGTTTATGATCTTGCATGCTCTCCGTTATTAGTAGAGGCTCGGCCAAGTTTTTACTCTTAACTCCAAGAGGAGTATTTATGCTCGATAGTGGGTTCATGCCTCCATTAAATGCGGGACAAGTGACGGAAAGTTCTAAGGTTGTGGATGTGTCTGTTGCCACTAGGGATAAAACATTGATGCTATGTCCGAGGATGTAGTTATTGATTACATTACGCACCATACTTAATGCAATTGTCTGTTGTTTGCAACTTAATACCGGAAGGGGTTCGGATGATAACCTGAAGGTGGACTTTTTAGGCATAGATGCATGCTGGATAGCGGTCTATGTACTTTGTCGTAATGCCCAGTTAAATCTCACTATACTCGTCATATCATGTATGTGCATGGTCATGCCCTCTCTATTTGTCAATTGCCCAACTGTAATTTGTTCACCCAATGATGCGTGTAGTTGACACGTCCGTTGGGAACCCCAAGAGGAAGGTGTGATGCGCACAGCGGCAAGTTTCCCTCAGTAAGAAACCAAGGTTTAATCGAACCAGTAGGAGTCAAGAAGCACGTTGAAGGTTGATGGCGGCGGGATGTAGTGCGGCGCAACACCGCAGATTCCGGCGCCAACGTGGAACCCGCACAACACAACCAAAGTACTTTGCTCCCAACGAAACAAGTGAGGTTGTCAAACTCACCGGCTTGCTGTAACAAAGGATTAACCGAATTGTGTGGAAGATGATTGTTTGCGCAGAAAACAAGAAAAACAAGTATTGCAAAGCAGATTTGTATTTCAAGTATTAAAGAATGGACCGGGGTCCACAGCTTCACTAGAGGTGTCTCTCCCATAAGATAAAAGCATGTTGGGTGAACAAATTACAGTCGGGCAATTGACAAATAGAGAGGGCATAACAATGCACATACATGTCATGATAAGTATAGTGAGATTTAATTGGGCATTACGACAAAGTACATAGACCGCCATCCAACCGCATCTATGCCTAAAAAGTCCACCTTCAGAGTTATCGTCCGAACCCCTTCCAGAGATTAAGTTGCAAAGCAACAGACAATTGCATTAAGTATGGTGCGTAATGTAATCAACAACTACATCCTCGGACATAGCGCCAATGTTTTATCCCTAGTGGCAACAACACAACACAACCTTAGAACTTTCTCATCACCGTCCCAGTGTCAATGCGTGCATGAACCCACTATCGAGCATAAATACTCCCTCTTGGAGTTAAAAGCAAAAACTTGGCCAGAGCCTCTACTAGTAACGGAGAGCATGCAAGATCATAAACAACACATATGTAATAACTTGATAATTAACATAACATGGTATTCTCTATCCATCGGATCCCGACAAACACAACATAGAGTATTACGTATAGATGATCTTGATCATGTTAGGCAGCTCACAAGATCCAACAATGAAGCACAATGAGGAGAAGACAACCATCTAGCTACTGCTATGGACCCATAGTCCAGGGGTGAACTACTCACTCATCACTCCGGAGGCGACCATGGCGGTGTAGAGTCCGCCGGGAGATGAATCCCCTCTCCGGCAGGGTGCCGGAGGAGATCTCCAGAATCCCCCGAGCTGGGACCGGCGGCGGCGGCGTCTCGAGAAGGTTTTCCGTATCGTGGTTTTTCGCCTCGTGGGTTTCGCGACGGAGGCTTTAAGTAGGCGGAAGGGCAGAGTCGGGGGCCGACGAGGGGCCCACACCACGAGGCGGCGCGGGCCCCCCTTGGCCGCGCCGCCATGTGGTCCGGCCACCTCGTGGCCCCACTTCGTATGCTCTTCGGTCTTCCGGAAGGTTCGTGGCGAAATAGGCCCCCGGGTCTTTGTTTCGTCCAATTCCGAGAATATTTCGTTACTAGGATTTCGAAACCAAAAACAGCAGTAAAATGAACTCGGCACTTCGGCATCTTGTTAATAGGTTAGTTCCGTAAAATGCACGAATATGACATAAAGTGTGCATAAAACATGTAGGTATCATCAATAATATGGCATAGAACATAAGAAATTATCGATACGTCGGAGACGTATCAAGCATCCCCAAGCTTAGTTCTCGCTCGTCCCGAGCAGGTAAAACGATAACAAAGATAATTTCGAAGTGATATGCCATCATAACCTTGATCATACTATTTGTAAACATATGTAGTGGATGCAACGATCAAAACAATGGTAATGACATGAGTAAACAAGTGAATCATAAAACAAAGACTTTTCATGAATAGTACTTCAAGACAAGCATCAATAAGTCTTGCATAAGAGTTAACTCATAAAGCAATAAATCAAAGTAAAGGTATTGAAGCAACACAAAGGAAGATTAAGTTTCAGCGGTTGCTTTCAACTTGTAACATGAATATCTCATGGATAATTGTCAACATAGAGTAATATAACAAGTACAATATGCAAGTATGTAGGAATCAATGCACAGTTCACACAAGTGTTTGCTTCTTGAGGTGGAGAGAGATAGGTGAACCGACTCAACATAAAAGTAAAAAAGAATGGTCCTTCAAAGAGGAAAGCATCGATTGCTATATTTGTGCTAGAGCTTTTATTTTGAAAACATGAAACAATTTTGTCAACGGTAGTAATAAAGCATATGATTTATGAAAGTTATATCTTACAAGTTGCAAGCCTCATGCATAGTATACTAATAGTGCCCGCACCTTGTCCTAATTAGCTTGGACTACCGGATCTTTGCAATGCACATGTTTTAACCAAGTGTCACAATGGGGTACCTCCATGCCGCCTGTACAAAGGTCTAAGGAGAAATCTCGCATTTTGGATTTCTCGCTTTTGATTATTCTCAACTTAGACATCCATACCGGGACAACATGGATAACAGATAATGGACTCCTCTTTAATGCATAAGCATGTGGCAACAATTATTATTCTCATATGAGATTGAGGATATATGTCCAAAACTGAAACTTCCACCATGAATCATGGCTTTAGTTAGCGGCTCAAAGTTCTTCTCTAACAATATGCATGCTCCAACCATAAAGGTGGTAGATCTCTCTTACTTCGTACAAGACGGACATGCATAGCAACTCACATGATATTCAACGAAGAATAGTTGATGGCGTCCCCTAAAACATGGTTATCGCACAACAAGCAACTTAATAAGAGATAAAGTGCATAAGTACATATTCAATACCACAATAGTTTTTAAGCTATTTGTCCCATGAGCTATATATTGCAAAGGTGAATGATGGAATTTTAAAGGTAGCACTCAAGCAATTTACTTTGGAATGGCGGATAAATACCATGTAGTAGGTAGGTATGGTGGACACAAATGGCATAGTGGTTGGCTCAAGTATTTTGGATGCATGAGAAGTATTCCCTCTCGATACAAGGTTTAGGCTAGCAAGGTTATTTGAAACAAACACAAGGATGAACGGTACAGCAAAAACTCACATAAAAGACATATTGTAAACATTATAAGACTCCATACCGTCTTCCTTGTTGTTCAAAACTCAATACTAGATGTTATCTAGACTCTAGAGAAACCAAATATGCAAACCAAATTAGCAAGCTCTAAGTATTTCTTCATTAATGGGTGCAAAGTATATGATGCAAGAGCTTAAACATGAGCACAACAATTGCCAAGTATCAAATTATCCAAGACATTTTAGAGTTACTACATGTAGCATTTTCCAATTCCAACCATATAACAATTTAACGAAGAAGAAACTTCGCCATGAATACTATGAGTAGAGCCTAAGGACATATTTGTCCATATGCTACAGCGGAGCGTGTCTCTCTCCCACAAAGTGAATGCTAGGATCCATTTTATTCAAACAAAACAAAAACAAAAACAAACCGACGCTCCAAGCAAAGTACATAAGATGTGACGGAATAAAAATATAGTTTCGTGGGAGGAACCCGATAATGTTGTCGATGAAGAAGGGGATGCCTTGGGCATCCCCAAGCTTAGACGCTTGAGTCTTCTTAAAATATGCAGGGGTGAACCACCTGGGCATCCCCAAGCTTAGAGCTTTCACTCTCCTTGATCATATTGCATCATACTCCTCTCTTGATCCTTGAAAACTTCCTCCACACCAAACTCGAAACAACTCATTAGAGGGTTAGTGCATAATAAAAATTAACATGTTCAGAGGTGACACAATCATTCTTAACACTTCTGGACATTGCATAAAGCTACTGGACATTAATGGATCAAAGAAATTCATCCAACATAGCAAAAGAGGCAATGCGAAATAAAAGGCAGAATCTGTCAAAACAGTAATAGTCCGTAAAGATGGATTTTATTAGGCCACCAGACTTGCTCAAATGAAAATGCTCAAATTGAATGAAAGTTGCGTACATATCTGAGGATCATGCACGTAAATTGGCTTAATTTTCTGAGCTACCTACATGGAGGTAGACCCAGATTCGTGACAGCAAAGAAATCTGAACCACGCAGAGAATCCAAATCTAGTACTTACTTTACTATCAAAGACTTTACTTGGCACAACAAAACTCAAAACTAAGATAAGTAGAGGTTGCTACAGTAGTAAACAACTTCCAAGACACAAATATAAAACAAAAATACTGGAGTAAAAACATGGGTTGTCTCCCATAAGCGATTTTCTTTAACGCCTTTCAGCTAGGCGCAGAAAGTGTAACTCAAGTGTTATCGAAGGGTGGTGCACCTACAGCGGGGTTTGGAGTTTTCTCAACCATGCATAGTATATTGGATACATAAATTTCAGCGTCTCCTTTTCATTAGTCTTGGGCTTGCTACTCTCATCAAACAAATTTTCGAGAACAAGCCAAGCATAGTTATTTTCTAGTGCATCATTCATAGCTAGGAGTTTACATGGTATTGGTGCTTTGATCTCCCCACCATCATTAGCATTATTAGTGTACCTTATCCTATCCATATCCATTTTTTCAAGGAGACCAACAAAATTAGTATGAGAACCAAGCATATTAAATTTAGCGAAGACCTTTCTAGCCTCTCTTGCTAGACCACCAAATTCTCTAAGAAGGGTTTCTAAAACAAAATCTTTCTTTTCCCCTCTTCCATATCACCAAGTGTAAGAAACATGTGTTGGATTATAGGATTGAGATTAACAAATTTAGTTTCCAACAAGCGAACTAAAGCAAGAGAGCAGCAATTTCATAAGTAGGAGCAAGTTCTACCAAGTGTCTATCTTCAAAATCTTCAACGGTACTAACATGGGTGAAAAATTCTTCTATATTGTTCCTCCCAATTATAGACCCTTGTCCTACCGGTATGTTCTTTGCGGTAAAATTAAAAGGAAACATGATGAAATAAGTAAAGTAAATGCAAGTAACTAATTTTTTTTGTATTTTTGATATAGCAAACAAGACAAGAATAAAGTAAAGCTAGCAACTAATTTTTTTATGTTTTAATATAAGTGCAGCAAACAAAGTAGTAAATAAAATAAAGCAAGACAAAAACAAAGTAAAGAGATTGGGAAGTGGAGACTCCCCTTGCAACGTGTCTTGATCTCCTCAAGCAACGGCGCCGTAAATTTGCTTGATGCGTGTAGTTGACACGTCCGTTGGGAACCCCAAGAGGAAGGTGTGATGCGCACAGCGGCAAGTTTCCCTCGCAAAGAAACCAAGGTTTAATCGAACCAAGAGGAGTCAAGAAGCACGTTGAAGGTTGATGGCGGCGGGATGTAGTGCGGCGCAACACCGTAGATTCCGGCGCCAACGTGGAACTCCGCACAACACAACCAAAGTACTTTGCCCCAACGAAACAAAGGAGGTTGTCAATCTCACCGGCTTGTCAGTAACAAAGGATTAACCGAATTGTGTGGAAGATGATTGTTTGCAGAGAAAACAAGTAAAACAAGTATTGCAAGCAGATTTGTATTTCAAGATTAAAGAATGGACCGGGGTCCACAGCTCACTAGAGGTGTCTCTCCCATCAGATAAAAGCATGTTGGGTGAACAAATTACAGTCGGCAATTGACAAATAGAGAGGGCATAACAATGCACATACATGTCATGATAAGTATAGTGAGATTTAATTGGGCATTACGACAAAGTACATAGACCGCCATCCAACTGCATCTATGCCTAAAAAGTCCACCTTCAAAGTTATCGTCCGAACCCCTTCCAGCATTAAGTTGCAAAGCAACGTACAATTGCATTAAGTATGGTGCGTAATGTAATCAACAACTACATCCTCGGACATAGCGCCAATGTTTTATCCCTAGTGGCAACAAGCACAACACAACCTTAGAACTTTCCGTCACACGTCCCGTGTGTCAATGCGCATGAACCCACTATCGAGCATAAATACTCCCTCTTGGAGTTAAAAGCAAAAACTTGGCCAGAGCCTCTACTAGTAACGGAGAGCATGCAAGATCATAAACAACACATATGTAATAACTTGATAATTAACATAACATGGTATTCTCTATCCATCGGATCCCGACAAACACAACATAGAATATTACAGATAGATGATCTTGATCATGTTAGGCAGCTCACAAGATCCAACAATGAAGCACAATGAGGAGAATACAACCATCTAGCTACTGCTATGGACCCATAGTCCAGGGGTGAACTACTCACTCATCACTCCGGAGGCGACCATGGCGGTGTAGAGTCCTCCCGGAGATGAATCCCCTCTCGGCAGGGTGCCGGAGGAGATCTCCAGAATCCCCCGAGATGGGATCGGCGGCGGCGGCGTCTCGCAAGGTTTTCCGTATCGTGGTTTTTCGCCTCGTGGGTTTCGCGACGGAGGCTTTAAGTAGGCGGAAGGGCGAGTCGGGGGCCGACGAGGGGCCCACACCACAGGGCGGCGCGCGGCCCCCCTTGGCCGCGCCGCCATGTGGTCCGGCCACCTCGTGGCCCCACTTCGTATGCTCTTCGGTCTTCCCGGAAGGTTCGTGGCGAAATAGGCCCCCGGGTCTTTGTTTCGTCCAATTCCGAGAATATTTCGTTACTAGGATTTCTGAAACCAAAAACAAGCGTAAAACGAGAACCGGCACTTCGGCATCTTGTTAATAGGTTAGTTCCAGAAAATGCACGAATATGACATAAAGTGTGCATAAAACATGTAGGTATCATCAATAATATGGCATAGAACATAAGAAATTATCGATACGTCGGAGACGTATCACCCAACATGCTATTTATCTTATGGGAGAGACACCTCTAGTGAACTGTGGGCCCCGGTCCATTCTTTTACATCGAATACAATCTACTGCAATACTTGTTCTACTGTTTTCTGCAAACAATCATCATCCACACTATACATCTAATCCTTTGTTACAGCAAGCCGGTGAGATTGACAACCTCACTGTTTCGTTGGGGCAAAGTACTTTGGTTGTGTTGTGCAGAGTTCCACGTTGGCGCCGGAATCCCCGGTGTTGCGCCGCACTACATCCCGCCGCCATCAACCTTCAACGTGCTTCTTGGCTCCTCCTGGTTCGATAAACCTTGGTTTCTTTCCGAGGGAAAACTTGCTACCGTACGCATCACACCTTCCTCTTGGGGTTCCCAACGGACGTGTCGATCGCACGCATCAAGCTCTTTTTCCGCGCCGTTGCTCGGAGATCAAGACACGCCGCAAGGGGAGTCTCCACAATCCAATCTCTTTACTTTGTTTTTGTCTTGCTTTATTTTATTTACTACTTTGTTTGCTGCATTATATCAAAACACAAAAAAATTAGTTGCTAGCTTTACTTTATTTACTGTCTTGCACTTTATATCAAAAACACACAAAAATTAGTTACTTCCATTTACTTTATCTAGTTTGCTTTATTTACTACTGCTAAAATGGGTACTGTTGAGAATACTAAGTTGTGTGACTTCACTAGCACAAATAATAATGATTTCCTATGCACACCTATTGCTCCACCTCGCTACTACAGCAGAATTCTTTGAAATTAAACCTCGCTTTACTCAATCTTGTTATGAGAGAGCAATTTTCTCGGTGTTAGTTCCGATGATGCTGCTCTGCCAATCTCAATAATTT